>NW_026623236.1:6896596-6908083 GCF_030028575.1 Malurus melanocephalus
AAGGCAGACATGGAAAGAAATAAGGAAGAGATGGAAGAAAATAAAGCATCCTGTTGCATGCAAAAAACAGACCCAGCAGTGGCAAGAGCTGGGCAGAGTGGAGCCTTTCCTGATAATATCAGTTTACTTTTTAATTAGATGCTGAGCTTTTAAAGACAATGGAGTAGACATGATAAAGAGCAGGCTATTAAGTTTCCCAATTACAGAGCACAAAGAATCCAATAATTTATGTGCTGATAATCTCCTGGTAATCCTCCGGGTGCTGCCGGAGCGTAAGCGTCCTGATTACTCCTCTGCTCTTACATGGATTTGCTCTCCTACCATTGCTGAGTTTCCCCGTTATGTTTGGCACAGCTCATTTAAAACAACCACAGTTACCTCACAGCCAAACCGCTGGCCTAAGTTTAGCTAAGATGAATAGGCAGCCGTTCATCTGCGACAGAGCCTTTGGTGTAAGTGTGGCCAATTAGTCACACGTTTGGTGTTCTAATTAGGCAACGCTGGGCCTTTCAGAAAATGTGCTGTTGATTTAGGTACTTCCTCAAACAATGCTAAATTGTGTTATGTGAAATTCAATTAGTTCTTTTCTAAATGTTTCCACATCTGTTATTCTTTAAGCATAAAGTGATGAGGAGAGAAGGAGAAGTGAAAAGCCAGAGTCTCCACTGGTGAAATATGTTGGGCCTCTGGGACCAGCCCTTTTTCCAGCTTTTGACCCTGAACAGTGATATACAGGAAGGAACAAAGTTGGAGAGCTATCATGGTGAAGCCCTTTAAAATAAATCATTATGGAAGAAATACTGCAACTGTAAGGGAACATAATCTCTTATGATAGCCATAAACTAAGCTTTGTTTGGAAACGGATGGCATGGGGAAAGCACCATTAAGCAAATGATTATAAATTCTTTTTTAAGAACTCCATTTTTTTTTACGATAATAGTGATATGTTTAAATCCCAAGATTAACCAAAAATAAGTACAGAGCCAGTTTACTGTGTTGTGGAATGGTTTTGAGCGGTTTTATTTTTGTTTCAGATTTTTCCTCTGAGGACTAAAAAGGTGGCAAGACCTCCTGTAGGAGGTTTMGAGGGGGAAGGGATGGGGCGCATTTATTATTTCTGTTGCGGCATTCTGCAATTTTTCTCCACATTTGGAAGAACAAAGCGCCACGATCCTTTTGATCCCTTGAACAAAGCACCAGGCTTTCAGTGGTGCTTTTCTGTGCTCCTCGTGACCCATGAGGTTTACATTTGCCCAAAGCTTCTCCCAAAATGTGGGCCACCTCTGGCCCTCGCTGCGGCCACGCTTTGCGTCCGTCCTGCAGCGCGCAGAGTGTCGGAGTGTCGGCAAAGGCAAAGATTTCTCCAAYGTCGTGGCTCAGCCAAAAACCACAGCTGTCTAAAGGTGAAGTTGTACATGCATTTGATCCTTGTTGCTGTTATCACCTTTTCACTGACCAACATTTCAAGCCTTATCTGTGGCTGGCAGGCCATGTTTCAGGTTTGTCAGAGTCCGGATATAGCCTGTGCGGTTTTCTGATGATATATCTTGATAAGATTTGTGGAATGCGAGAGATGAAGTTGTCAGCACTGCTTTGTGGCACCTCCATACATGTCAGAAAATGAAAATATTTTCAGAAGCGATGGCATTATTTTGACTGGTGACACAAGCTTCTAAGACAGCGCACGTCCATGAAAAGTAAAAAAAGAATGCACAATATTTATATTGAAAGACAAAAAAATGGTCTGTCCTGGAAAGGCATCAAATTTGAAGGAGGAATCAGCTGAGAAGGAGGAGGATTATAAAATTAAGCCTTTCTGGACCTAAACTGATAAATTACTTTTTCCAGCATAGACATACCACCCTTGTAAATCAGGACCTTTAAGTCTTCCTGTTTATAAAATAAYCTTAAAGTAGGACCAAACAATTGTGCAGAACCTTTTTTCAGCTGCCATGTTTGCCTCCAGGTTCAATCAGCACATTATCTATAAACCACCACAATTATGTGTCACAGCTTCCTAAACACAACCATTTTTTTCCTCCCAGATTATGATGGAATTAAAGAAGTATACACCTTAGCAGAAATCTAGAAAGACCYAGTTTCATGTCACTTCACATGCCTATCTGTAGGACTCGCTGAGGTGCTCAGAGTAAAAACACTCTGCCAGTTCTAGAGATTGCACTAATCTCTACCAGCCATAATTTGAGCATTATGATCTTACAAATAATGCAATATTCAAATATTATTTATCAAAAACAAACAGCAGGAGGARGCCAGCTGTGAACTCATTCTGCATTCAGAAAATTTTGAAAGCTTTTTGTTAAAGAGATGAAGGAGAATTGGAGGCAAATAAATATCCTTAATAGTTGTTGGAATAATTCAGGTATTTTTATTGAAAAATCCTGCTGCATCAAAGCCAAACTATTAGTAGCAGTGCATATGTTTTTGGAAAAAATATCTGGCYTCTTCCAGAGAAATAATAAAAAAGAGCTATCCAAGTCAAACTTTGAGACTGTTGATACAAAAAAGGGGAAGATTTGGCAGAGTCTTTTTCCTTTAAAATAGAAGAGTTTGGTTTCTTTTCAAATTGCAGAAATTGTCAGAAAACATGATAGTTCTCCTAAGAGATGAGCAAAAATTTTCTTCTTAAATTTGAGCTAAAGTTATTGAGATGGAAGAATATTTTCAAAGTTAGATAGAAAGCATTAAAATAAAACCTTTCCCCAAAAAAAMCCGGTTTTGAATATGTCTATTTTGAATATGTCTTTGTTGACTGAAATATTTTCCTCTTATGAGGTCTTTGCATTTTGTTTCTAAATGTTTCAGGYGCATTAAAAGCCTCTCAATCTATCTTCTTTCAGAAATACGATGCAACCAAAATTAACAAATTGATTATTTCTCTAAASAATGTGGCTTTTAAAGTCCACCCAGATAAAAATTAAGTTTAAACAACTCTCTGAAAAACCAAGCTACCTATGTTTGAAAGAGAACTTCTGTTTTTTWAAGCCTGTGAAGTTGTTTGTTAGTTGCATGAAGTTTTGCTCCAAATTCCCATACTCAACAAGCATCTATGAAGACCCACATGGCACACCAATCCCAAACATCTTAAAGCTGCCCCATGCAAGGCCTCTACCTCATTCATTGGGTGATGGCCRTGGCAGAGACAGATGCCTTTTCATCTGAATGAAGAGTGAGGGGAGCTGCTAAAATGACCACAGGTCTTGCCTACGGATGTATTTGTGTTTCTATCAATCACAAATGAAATTATAGCCCCTGCCATCATTCACAGGTGAGTGTTCCAACATCCTGCACCAATACCTTCATTGTGGCTCACTTTAAGAAATTAAGTCCCCTATYATCATTCAATACTCTTAACAATTTTATGGACCAGGTAAGTAGATGTTTTCAGGAATGCACTGAGTTCATCAAGCATATAKAAGGAAACATCTGAGAGGAAAAGAAAAGATTAACTAAGGAAGACTGGAAAAAAGCCAGCAAATTGCCTGGGAGAACACTGGATGAGAAACTCCATCTGCAATGATCCTGCAGTGGAAAAGCACAGCAAAKACAGAGCAATTCCTGAGCTCCCTCTCCTTCTGTGTCAGCTGAGCATCTGGCTTGCCCATAGAAAGTGCCCTCCTATTAAACCCCGCATCTAGGACCAGGAGCACATCAATCTTCATCCTGAGCTGAYAGCTGCATTCCTAATCCAGGCAGGTTGAGCCCAAGCCCTCCCAGTGAGGGGGAGTACTTGGGTTTCCTGAAAATGGCTTTTAATGGAGGATAGATTGGCCAGATGAGATTTTGGTTTTCATCTCTTGTGTTAATAGAGGCCTCCACATCCAAAAAGGTTTGGTTTTGGCTTTGGGCTGTTTTACCCCAGTTTGTGGTTGTATTTTAAGGAACACTCTTGCCTACTGTATATTTTTCAGTCAGAGGAAAGGAGCACCTTCCTTCTTTTACCCCTAGAGTTGGCATGCAGTGGATGAAGTTGCCTTCACTCCTCAGAGYTGCAGACCTCAGGCTGTAAGGTTGGGCAGGCGTGTTCCTTCCTTAAATCTTTCTAACAAGAAACACTAACAYAGCAGCCCACTGCTGCCTCAGGCCTTGAGGGCCTTGGAGGGCACATTTCTGTGCTTGAGCTCCCTGCTCTTCCTTTTGCCCAGCCATGTGTATATATGTCCCTTTTTCTCTTTCAATTATTTCTAAGGTGAGTCCGCTCTCCTCAGACTCCTGACTCTCATCAGCGTAATCAGAACCACTATTCATCCTACTGTGGGTGGCCAAAGCACATTTTGTCTTACTTCATTTCCTTGTTTCCTCTCAGGGCCCTGTGCTAAATCTCTGACTTCAGCTTGTAGTCTGCAGCAGCATCAGGTGATGTCTGAGGAGCCACTGTCACCAGAGATGTGGCCATGGACACCAAGACAGATGGGCACAGCAGCAACCCAAGGCCATCTCTGCCCCAGCACCCGAGGAAAGGGCAGGTTTCCAGGTACCTTTCTGCTCTCCAGGTATCTTCTATCGCTTACTACGCTGTTTAAAAAGCAGAGTTTCTTCACATGTTTTTTTCTGATAGTCTTGTGACTGTTTTCTCACATATGGGTTGTATCTTTTATGAAGAATAACTGCTTTCATTTCTTCCTCATTTTTTTTTTTATTTTTTAGAAGTTGCAGCTATTTGATAAAACTGAAGGCTATGCAAGCAGTGAAAGGCATGGCAGGATTTCTTTGAAAGAGGCACTTATATCATCCAGCCCTGTTAAATCAGTGAATGTGTAGTCTGAACCTACAAATCCTTTCATGCAGGCCTTCTACCAACAAAACAGGGAGTTCCCCTCACATTATGCAGTTTTATAAGAGTTTTTGCCAGGTGCTGTCAGCAGCAATAAACCTAGCATCCTTTTAAGGAGAAATAATCTCATTGGCCCAGCATTTCTAGGCTCACTAAATAGCTGTTCTTAGACTTTCTATTATCTGAATACCTTCACCACTAAATACCTTAACAGATTATAGTCTCTGTCTTCAGTTTTAGGGAAAAAAAAAACCAAACCAAAACAAAACAAAAAAAAACACAAAACCCAAGAACCTCTCCATAGCCTTCTGGCAGGTAGGAACTAACCCTCCCCATGCTCTGTCCAAAAACTGTGTCTCCARGTTAGTTTGGAGCTGATTCCAAGTTAATGGGAGCAACCTGTAGCCAGGCTTGTGAACCAGAATGTATTTTTGTGCTCACTCTCCTCCTGGGCTGGACTTGAGACAGCCCAAACTGGCTGCATCACACTGAAAGCAAGGCATGTTTGCCCCTGCCTGCCTCAGATCATGCAGCTCAGCCTCCTGCCTGTGAGTGAAACGGCGAAGATTTTGCTCAAACTAAAAGTGAACTCAGTGCAGGCTTCAGAAAACAGACCAAGAAATTTATCTACAGCCTATTCATCAGATGCTGCAGCACCGTATGGGCTGCTGATGTTCACATTATAAAAAAGGATATTGAAAAACTGGAGAAGGTGCAGAAGAGAGCCATAAAAATGATTCAGAGACTGAAGAAAGCACCCCACACTGAAGCACTCAAAGAATTCAATCTGTTTAAGTTATCAAGAAGAAGACTGWGAGGCCATTTGATTACACTGGGTAATACCTTCACCAGGAAAAACTGGTGAGTTACTTACACTCCACTCACTAAAGAACCAAAAAACGGCATGGCCAGAACAAGTTGCTGGAAACTTGAAAGATAGGCAAATGAAAAGCAAAACAAACAATTGCTTTGTCAAAATTGTTGTTCAGAAATTGTTCCACTTGCTAAGATCAGGGAGAGTCTTGCTTTTTATATCTTTTAATCAGATCTGAATGTTCTAGGAATTGTACCAGTTACTGGTCTTGAAAAAGAAGTAACTCAATAAATGACAAAATGTGCTTCATCATCAATGCCTTCTCTYTACCCGATAAGGTCCACTGTGGCTACTCTCAGTGGTTAGCCAAGGCCAAAATCCTGATGTGAGCTCTGACATACATAAACCTCATGCCTCAGGAATTCTTTCTAGTTTTRCCTGAGACTAACCCCAGCATACTGATTTTGCCTGTATTCAGTGGATAATTAGGAGAAAGCTCTCTGATAGGTATTTTTGGAACATGACATTTATTAAAAATTAGTGGCACCATGAGAGGGATTATGGACACCCAGAATATCCAAAGACCCCTGAGCTATTCCACTGTAATAAATAGCCCTGTGGTTAAATAGAGATTGTGTTTCCATCCCAAAGGCAAGTTCTTCACAGAAATTAAAGTTRTTCCTTTCACTGATGGGCTGAGACAGTGTAGTGGTGTAGGACAATCCTCTGAAATGCGCAGAGGGATTATGGGTGGGGATGTGCAGTCTCTGTGTTGCCGTGTTACCTTTGTGATATTGCAGCTAAAATGAGAAAACTCTTTCTCTGGGAGCATCTGTGCAGGGTGTGGGCAGGTCTCYGAGATGGCAACATTTCACGTACTTTCTTTCCCCTATTCACCAACAGATGGTGGCAGAGAGAGCCCCTTTCCTGCCCGAAGCCTTCAGGTCAGAGCAGTTGTATTTCCGTTTAATTACCTGTGCATTAAAGACTACTGTATTGTGCAGCTTTTGTCCTTCCTGAGGCTTTTTGCAACAGAAGCACTGAGGAGCTCTGAGAARGCATTGTGTGCAGCTACAGCACAGCAGTGCAACTTGGGGTAAAGATCTGATTTCCACATTGTGCAGGAGTTATGTTCAGTGAAAATTATATAAATGTAGTATACCAGCTCATATGTCATTTCCACAGAATGTTACAACCATTCTGTTATGTAATAGTGAGCTAATAAAGTCAACCCAAAACTCACTATATCACTTGCTACRTGAAGTCACCTCATTCATTCTTTTTCCCTTTTAATTTCAATCTCATCTCTATTTCTACATTTACYTTCTGAAGTACTTCTAGCACAGCATATTCCCAACACCCTTATTATTTTACTGTGTGATCTAAACAATGCAGAGTAAGAGRGGCTGAAAATCTGGACTGGAAATATCATGAGAACAGGCTCTGTCAAGAGCTTTCCAGTATTTCCTGCTTCTGGTTGAGCTGGAAATACTCAAAGGGTGAAATCCTGGCCCAGCTGAAGTCAATGGGAATTTTGCCATTAACTTCAATGGGGCTAGAATTTCACTCTTGGTATTTACTCCATGTATCCAGTCTCAACTAGATCTGGTGTGGTGTGAAAAGGAAAACTTTCTTTCTTTCTTTTCCTTCCTCTTGTAAGATTTAATACTTAAAAAAAATCTTGCACATTCAGCTTAGATGTAAATGTTGAGCAATGCCAAAAACGTTCCCGTATTACCCAAATGAACCATTTCTTCTCTCTAAGCAGTTGCACAGCAGAAACCATGGTATTACAACTATAAAAGGATAYAAAGATTAAGAAATGAAAGCTGCCYGCATAAAACAATTTAAAATACAGACTGCGTCTCTTTTGTCAAAGCCTATCCTGTAGATAGCTGCCCCCATTTCAGCACCTTGATGCCAAAACCTTTTGCTCATGGCAGTACAGGGGTTGTTGGCTGTGCAAAATGGATTTTTGCTTTCAGAAAGAATTTTCCCAGCAGAGGCCTTCATTATCAATGAATTATCAAAGACTTGCTTTAAATCTGATACAYTGTGATTCTCTGTTTCAGAGGATGCAAAAGCTTAAGCCTGATTTTGGGGAGTAGGTGGGCTTTACCCTGTTTTACTTGTGTTTGCCACCATCTTCCAGGAGGTGCTTTGTRATTCATCACTCACCAGAGACAATCTGTTACCAGAAGTCTCTTTCCTTCATAACATGAAGTCAGTTCTCTGTCTGCTAAAACATCCCGCCCATTAGTGTGTTCATGTTTTACATTAAAGAAAAATTTTAATTGTGGGCTATTGTAGTAATGACAGTCTACAAAAGCAAGCTGACCAGTCTGTCATTTGGCATTGTGCTGATGACAATTCAACAGCAAAGGACATTTCTGGAAATCTCCATAGGTTTTTGTACAGCCCCAGAAGACCTGGAGAATGTCTGACCAAGAAAAATGTGTGCTTGCGCAGAAACGCCATCCCCAGTGCTTTCCTAGAAGCAAGAAGTTTTCTTCTAGAAAAACAATAGTAGAAGCTCTCAATTAATCCACAGCTATTCATTTTGTCTTCACTGACAATTAGCAGGCCTCCTGACGCACTGCCTCCTCACTTTGGCAGTCAGAGAAGCCCTGCCAAGTGGACTCGGGCTGACACACTCATTCTTCAGCCTGTATTTCCTGGTGCAAATAGTTTCTAGCTCCTTTCCAGCAGCCAAATCCAAAGTTAAAAAAAAAAAGAAATAAAAAGGGCTTTGTTCTCCATGAAAAAAGCGGCGGCTGTGGTCAGGAGCCCTGAGCACTGAGGCAGGCCGTGAGGAAGGGAGGGAAGCGCAGTCCGCTGTGTCCTGCCAGGCAGGCTCGGAGCAGCCCCGTGGCTGCCAGCRCTGCTGGGATGCCCCAGCCGAAACCTCCGACCACCCACCTCCTCCATCCCACCAGCCCACAGTGAAAACCTGCCCCTTCTCCAGGCTGTGCAGAAGCCAAATCCTATTTTCTTCAAGACAAACCAGGAGGAAGTCTGCAACAAGGGAAGGAGAGGGAGAGCAGATTTGAAGTGCAGATTTGGTCTCACTCACACTCCACCATGTGAGTGTGGCTGGGCCAACACGCTGTGTGATCAGACCCTCTGAGACTGGGCAGCAGCCTTTCATGGTCACTCTGTCTGAAATACAGCAGTAGGGTTGAAGTGGCTTTTCTGGCTGCAGGAGAGTAAAATGGCTTTAATTATCTCTTCTGACCCTGCTCGCCCCTATTACCAAAAGAACACGGCTGGAGATAGGCAGACCAGTGCCACAATCCCTGTTTGACCTGTTGCCTTCTTACACAGTTTGGTGGACAAAGTATCCCCAGCAGGCCATTGCCACCCTTGGAGCSATGCCTTTCCTGGTTGCCTCCTGTGTAACCACTTAGTGCCTGCTTTGGTGAGCTCAGCTGTAAATATTTTCTCACATTTGCTCTTTTCAACTTATATTGAAGCCAACAACCCTTGTCATCTGACCCTCCCGCTGTCCTCCTRGGGATCTTCTCCTCGACCCCGTTCAGTGTGTGGCAGTATCAGGTTARCTCTCCAGGGTCTGCTGACTGGTATAAATCAAACTTTACCCAGCAGACTGCAACAGGGCCCTTGCTACCCCYTATGGTTTAAAATACAGGTTGCTGCACAACAGCCAGCTGGTTATTGACACATGTAATTTTTTAATTGGTCTTCAAGAAACTTCCCACATATGTGCCAAAACAAGCAATTTTCTGTGTGGTAACATCAAGATTTCCTCCCTGCCTCTTCCCTGCAACAGTTCAGCTGCTTAGATTCTGACTCCCTCTCCACACAGCTTCCATTGGATAATCCCCATCACTGATGGGCACGTGGAGCTCCCAGCACTGTGGATGTGCCTTGTCCATAASCTAAAGCCTGTACGGTAACCTTTTGGCTGTGTAAAAATTTATCTTCTAGACCAGACTTACTGTGTCTTGGGGGTTTCCTACTTACCCATGTGGTCTGGGGTATAATTTTTGTCCAGCAGGATTGTCTGAGCTTGTTAAACCTTCTTTGTACCCACCAGCACAAGAGACTCTCATCCAGGAGGCACCAGGTCCTGGATGCCTTCAGGTGCTGACACCAAGATAATCCTTCTAAGGTTGAAATATTTGCCTTAACTGGTAGTGGTACAAGATATTTGCATGAATCCTAGCAGCTTGCAGTATTTAGGAGGACAGGGTACATGATCTGCCAGCCCCTTCTGTCTTTAATTTCTAGGAAGCTATTACAGCGCCTTCCAAAAAGGCTCACGTCTGCCTGCCAGCACCACATTAACATGACTACCGCTTTGAAACACAATAGCTGYGGCAGCTCAGGGTCTGCAATGCATCCCCCGCCGCACTGCGCAGCTCCAGCCCCGTGCACGCCGATGTGCCCTTCATGGATCATCATGTGGCGAGTGTTTTCATTATTCCCCGCTTTTCCAGCCCTGGCGTTTCTTGGCGAACGCACAGCCCAGGCCACAGCAGCTGTCTGTCTTGCTCTCCTGCCTTTAGATTAAAAACAACTTTTTKTTGTTGTTGTTTTGAAGTGCCTATTGAAGTGACAGGGCAGAGAAGGATGGCTAAACCCACGTCCCAATATCTTTATTTCAAGACTACACTAATAGCCTCTAAGAATTTTTCTCTGCTGTACTTCAGATAAGAGCGGTGAGCCTATAAATTCATTAGCGGGTAATGGAGCAGCCTCACTTTATCTATGTCTTTTCACAGGACTGGGGTTTCATTCTGTGCCAGGAGTCATACATCACACTCAACATGTACGTCTCCAGAGCCAACCGAGAGAAAGTGCAGAAAAACTACTGTTAACAAGGGAGTAATTACATTCAGCATAAATTAATTATTGGTCACTCAGGACTGGTGGGAAAGGGCCACACAGACCGTATTCGAMTGAGTTCCCACCTCTGAGGGAAGAAATATTTAAATATGAATCATAAGACAATACGAGGTGGGTCTTTTCTGGTCTGCTGGTCTTTAACTGCACATACTTGCTAATATGACATGTGGCTTATTTGCTTTAACACTATAGGTACATTGTATTTTTTTAGGGCAAACATGAGTGATAGTCATTYGGGACAAGGGTCATTTCATAGCAGACAGCATCAGACCCGACTGAGGGAAGCCAGGAGGGACTTTAAAATGTAACTCAGCCAAAAGAACAGGACACGGATCAGCAAGCRAGTGATGGAAGGTGTTCATGAGGAATTTAGATTATCACACACTGCAAATAAACCCTGAGAGGCTGTAGCAGCCAGAGGACGGGGAAACCTGCCTGCAGAGAGCAGCCCTCCTGCGGGGAAAAGAAGGTGCACAGTTCACCCAAGTCTCCTTGCCAAAGTTTAAGTGCCAGCTCAGGAAAGTCTAGTTGTGCTTGAAACCTGAAATTACTGACTWGGAAATGTGTAGGGGAGTGTAAAATAATGTTAGGCTAGTCTCCGATAACCAACCAAGAGATCAAAACTGCCTCATTACATGTAGAGCATTAAAACTGTTCCCCATCCTGACAAAAATCAGGAAATTCTAAGTTAAAGAGAATCCTCATAAATGGAAATTCTTGTTGTCATGGGAAATAAAAAACATATTAAGATGCATTGTCAACTGGGAACCTCAGCTTGGAATTTCCTGGCTTTTTCCTTTATTTTTTTTTCCTTTTTTGCTCCTAAAACATTGTATAGTTAGATCAGAATTCATTCCTCCTCTTGTTTCCTTTATTGACAGATATTTATACTTAKAAATAAACAGTTGGACAGACACAAAATGCAAATTAGACCCTTTTTTAATGGACTGTTTTTCAAGCTTTTCATTAGAGAACTGGGAAGGAAAGTTTTCCCATTTGTGAAGGCCCA
>NW_026623236.1:6908178-6911883 GCF_030028575.1 Malurus melanocephalus
AAGCTAACATCTGTCTTCCAAGCCTGGTGCTTGGAAATTCACCTGTAAAAAAAAATGCCATTTCCAGACTCAACTCCATCCAGTTCAGGTTGGAGTGCCCTGAAAAGCAAGTTATTTTGCCATGTGCTTTGCCCACAATTTTTATGTCAGACCGCAGAAACCTTTCTTTTAATGAAAGTACTCAGGCCAGGCCTGGCATTTTATAACAGAGTGTTTTGTTGAAAAATTCTCAACCAATGCTTATCGGCCACATCACACTGGAGAAGACAGTGGAAAGTTCTATGTCTGTGGAGCTAGTGCATGGACCCCTGTGAGCTGCAGTTGATAGGAAATTTCAAAAAGTCCTGCTGTGCACCTCTAGGGCTTGTGTCAGTTCAAAGATACAGTTGGGAAAATAATGCWGTTTATCCAGTGACTGCACTATACTGCACTGTCAGCTTTTCTCTCCCTGCATATCTGACACTGTCTCTAAATCCTTTCGCTGTCAATGCAAAAATGCAAAGTGGGATTTTGCAGGTCCAGCTGGAAACAAACCCCAGCAGAGGAGAAATCCTGTTAAAGCCTAGTGGGCGAGGAATGAATACCCTGCATATGCTCTGGCAGCAGAGTGGAATCAGCTGGTGGCAGCTCCTGGGGACAYTGCCCTCCACCTCCAGACTGGCAGGGTCCATGCCCTGAGGTCAGGAGAGAAGGAGAAAGAAGAAAGAAGAGGAGACAAGAAAGGAGAAAGGGAGAAAGGAAAAAGGAGAAAGGAGAGAGGGGAGAAGGAGAAAGGAGAAAGGGGGGTAAGGAGAAAGGAGAAAGGAGAAAGGAGAAAGGAGAAAGGAGAAGAAAGGAGAAAGGAGAAAGGAGAAGAGAAAGGAGAAACTAAGGACTGAAACTGAGGGTTCTGCCTCAAAGGCAGCAGTGTCTGCTGGAGTGGGGGATGACAAAAAGGAGTGGACAGGAACAATTTGAGCAATCTCAGACTTCAGATGYCTAATTCCTCTCATCATTTATTTCTCCAGCAGAGAACCATTGTTACTTCCAGAAGAGATCCAGCATGGTGACTGACCTACAGCTCCTCCAGGAAAGTTGGTGTGGCAGCCTGAAGCTCAGCCGTCCCGCTCGCTGTGCGACAAAAAATCATTATGCAACACCAATCACAGAGAGTCACTCACACCTTTCTGTAAGGCAAATCCTCCCCTTTTGCTACCCAGAAGAGGCCTTTTTGTCRTGAAAATGAYRCTGCTTTAGGATCAAGCTACATTTAAAAGAAGTTTTAAAAGAGGATCCTTCAGCTCAAATAAAGTGAGCCTGTTGGCTTCCCCCAATGACTGGCACTAGAGCAGATTATTCTGGAAGAAAGACGTTCTCACAGCCTCATGGCTTCAATTTCTCGAGCCAAAAAGCAGAGAGAAATCCCACAGTTATTAAAGCCAATAAATCAAGGCTTGAGAGATCTTGTGSATGGAATTGGAGAGTGCTTGCATTTTTCTGCCCTCAGAGCTTTAAGGAAGGGGGTTTTTTTCTCCTTTACCTCATCCACCTTGGGTATCTTAAAAGCAGAAAGGCACCCCCGGGACTTGGAGGGTTCTATGAGATGCAATTACGGAACCTTACTTTTAAAGGTTTAAAAGTGCATCTTTATGGGCTCGTGCAGTCCCAGTAACAGTAACAGTGGTTTATGTGTTTGATTGACATAAAACATGGTCCAACATTAAACATTTGCCCGACATCCAGGAACACTGGCCCCTGTTTGTGGTCTCTGCCTTGCTTTTGCACCCCTGGCCAGTGACCACCCCACAGCTGCCCTGCACCCCTGGTGCTGGTGCAGATGCCACAATAGATTCCTCTAAAGGCAGCCACTGTCTCCTGCTCCCAAAAAAGTGAAAACCGACTGTTCCCACATCCTCCACTGTCACCATCCCGGATCAAGAGAAAATGTAAACGTCCAATGAAACCCCAGTGATTTAGAGGCCATCTTTACTGRCAATGTTATAACTCTGTTATTGCAMACTGGACCTTTCTTCTCCTCTGACTTCTGTYCCTGAGAGCTGCAATTTAATCAYAGCAAATGTCAGCATCTATTGTTTTCAGCAGACCCTTAGTCTGTGACAATATAGAAAAAAATCAGTCTGTATTTGTAACAAAGCACAAACTCCTTCTGAAACCTGAGTACAAATTTTGATTAGTCTATATTGTGCTTTTTGTCTTTTCTCAGACGGAATCAAAYTTTATGGCATATAAAAAGCTAATATCTAACTTACGACGAAGCTCTGTCCATCAGAAATACAAACTTAGAGAAATTCCCTCATCCAATCAGGTCACAAAAAACAAGCCAAACAACCATCTGAAAGGCCCCACTTCAAATCTTTATTATCAGAATTTCAAAASTAAAAGATGGTGGAGCGAAAAAAGTGCAGAACAAAAATTACCAGTGGAAATTGGAAACAAACTGCAAATAATAAATCAGATTAGGGGGGGAAAAAGTCAGTGTGCCGATAATTCACAAGTGAAAAAAATTCATTACAAATTACTTGCCCTGCTGCAAATTTTTAGTAGCACATGTGTACAGTACATCATAAAACTTCTGCACTTGACATATTTTAAGAGAATGCCATCACTGACTGGAACTTCAGTTGGCAGCTGGAAACTYGCCAGAAAGCAGACCCTGAGTCTGTATCAGATGGAGGAAATTCAGAAATTTCAGGAGGCAGGGAGGATACATAAGTCCTCATCCCCACAACARAAGAGTTACAGCAAAACAAAACCACTGAAAAAGTTCACAAAATAGAAAAAGGTGGTGCTTACGTTGTACAAAATTCATTGACTCAGGAGCGCACATAAGAACAAGACTGAATATTTAGAAAAGGAAAGTATGTGACAATTTTTTAAAATTTAATTTTGCTTTTTGTTCAGCACTGCCTCGACACCTTTCATCAGAAAGATTTAACTTCTTATTTCATGAAGGGGATTTACTAGGAAATTTCAGACCGAAGTGCCAAAACTGAAGAAAAACCTTCTCAAATCAAAGTGGGGAATTGTGATAGAAATGCTGCCCTTATATCAGTAAACTCTCTTGTACTTCAGCTATCTAAGAAAAAGCAGGGGRCAAAATAGTCTGGCTTTGTTCTGCTTCAATTCCCCTTATTTCTCTYGTCCTCCATTTGTTTTAATGGTGGATTTAAGGGGAGAGGAGGCTTGAGGCTTTTTTTTCTTTTTATAGTAACATCTAAACATATGGGTCTAAGCACTGCCCCAAAGCAATGTGTTACTGAAAGATTGATCATCAATCTTTTCCTGTGTTTCTTTACACACAGCATAGAAAGAYAGTTTTGTTACACATCCAAAGGTTTCTCTGTTCCTCCTTCTGTCTTGTTTCATTTTATTTTCCAGATAGCTAACTTAATACCTGGTCCACAACTATTTTTGCTCTCTCTTCTGTATGCCAATACGAAGGCCACTGGGCAAACTTTTCCTCTCTGGACTTTGTTGTCCTTTTCCTTGTGCTTTTCCCWCTGTAGCGGGCTGACCAGGAGGGATGAAAAATGTGTGGGCAATACCTTTARGCAGCCAAGAGCCTTCTGTCACAACTGGTCTCCATTTACCACAGCCACATGTGCTTCTGCAGGGTTTACAGTTGTGTTTTTTCTGGAGGGGATTGTGGCACAGTTTTACAGGCTGCTTGAGATGCCCATTTGGGTGCAAGTGCATCTATCTGTA
>NW_026623236.1:6912419-6947851 GCF_030028575.1 Malurus melanocephalus
AGTTCCCTACATATCCATCTCTTCCCTGCTGTTCCTGCACCTACTCCTTTTCATCTAACACATGAATGCTGAGGTATCTCCTCTTTACATGGGAACACTGTTTGCACCCTTCCTTGAGTTTTCATGCTGATCACATACCTAGGTGCTCATACTGCCAATAAGACACATTTTGGTAATGTTTTGGGAGAACAGTAACAGTGTGTTTTGGGCTTTGGGTGTCTATTTTGTTGTTTCACAGTCTGTGATGCAAAATTCTTAGTTTCAAAGCACTCACTGCCTCGGTGAAATTGCTTCTTTTTGGAATAGTGTAAAAGTATTAACCACAAATCACAGCAAAAAAATTGTTAGGGAGAAAATGACTGCTGCATGTTTCTGTAGGGATGATTTGTGGCCTTTTTTTTTCTGCTGTAGCAACTGATGCCTTGTCAGCTTCACTATACAGATATAATCATACAAAGAGCTTTATGAAAGTATTTCTCTTTGAAATGCTACATTTCACTGAGACAAAGACATTCCACAGAAGCATATTGGTTTTGATAAAGCTGTTGATTCTCCAYTATTCAGGATGAATCTTATGGTCCATCTCATGGTCATGCTGAGAAATTTTTAGCTTTTTTTAAATGTGCCTGASATTTTGGCACATATAATTTTTACAAAAGTGTATAAAGGTTTCATTTAAATTCCAGAATACACAAGGATTATTTTGGTAAATAGTTATTGGGGAAAGAAAAAAGAAAAAGAATAAAAAAACACCCAAACCATAAAAAACCTCCCCCCCAAAAAAGCCCTTCAGTCTCAGTCTAGTAGAAAAACTATCTGAGCATACATGCTGATTTTATGCCTCCTTGGCTATACCAAACCATATGCACCAGCTCTTCAAGAAAAATTCAATGTGCCATTCCTAGGAATATGCATTAAGRTCTAAGTAAATCACCTACAAACATTCTCCATTGGAAAATCTGTCAAGAWTTTGCAAACAGATGATCAGGCACATTCTTAATGTAGTTTCTGKATACCAGATTACCTTTGATTTCAGTATACTTGTAGTTATGTCAGCTCAATGAATCCCTTGGAAACTGTTACTCACCAGGAAAGCCAGTCTTGGTACAGGCAGATTTGTTCTGATCCTTTTATCAGGGCACAGGGGAGGTCTCAGAGCAGCAAAGAGCCCAGCATTGGCTTAAAGCAGCCCAAAAGCCCGAAGCTCTTCCATCCCAGAAGAAGTCTGAATATCCCCAAGTGCTCAGTGACTGTAGGAAGAGCAGTGAAACTATTCCAAATAAAAATTTAGCTCCAAGGAGCTGATTCTGCAAACACTTTAGCACATGTACAGCTTTTCTTTACAAGAAACCTCAAAGAGAACTGGCAAGTGCTGCTTCATGAAAGTCAAGTCAGTCATATGGCAAAGTGTTTACGGGATTTGGATCTAAATTCTGAGATCATTTCAGGACCCTTAAAAGCAGGCACTAGATAATTGTAAATTCCCTTTTTCTTTTCTTTTCTAGCAGGAAACAAATGTACAGCACTGTTGTGCTGCAGTTGACTCCACTGCCCAGACACCCAGAGTAGTACGGGTTCCCCTCCAGCGTTTGAGGTCAGGGAATGCTGTGGAGCCCTGGGGTGCAGGACAGCCACAGCAGGAGACGCCACTGTCCCCTTCCCTGGCAGCCTGGGTTCATTCCCAGAAGTTCACAAAACAAACTCAAKCTGGATTAGATTTTTCTGAGAGAAGTTGAGGAACAGAGGGCTTGGCTTATGAAGTGTGATGGCCAGAGACTGAGCTGTTTGGGCCACCAACAAGGACAGAGGCCTTGGGAGGTCAGAGCTGATCAGGAGAAGGAGAGGGGGATCACCAGGACAATAATGCCAGTTAAAAGGGCCCAGAGACTGCAGAAAGGTGGCTGGCAACAGATTTATTTCATTTACAGCGACTGCAAAGGTTGTAATAAGGTTGCCTATATGCATATATCCCACACAGAGCAGCTCTCCCAAGACAATTGTAAAGGGGAAAGCAAACTTAATGGCAATTAACTTTTCTCCATTTTGTTTTGCACAAAAATTAGCGAGCGTTTTGAAGCTTTTGATATTTTGTCTGCTCGGTGGCAGTAAGCTAGGAGAGACAGGTGAGTTTCCAGGTGGCTCACCCCAGAAAGTGCACTTTCCTCTGTTTGCTTTAGGACACAGCAACTTTTTAAAGCTCTCCTGAGACAATTTACTTCTGCCTTGACTTTATGTGCTTGTCGTTCCATCATCTGAGGCCTCATTTCATACATACGTTTATAATATGGGTTTCATTTCAATAAGCTGGGAAAGTAATAAATTTAAAGCTGACTAACAGTTGTTTTATGTGGCTGCCAACCTGCCAAGTAGCATTCTTAATTATTGCCAGGAAACTAAGTGTTTTGCAGCCATGTGTTTTACATTTGAGTGTAGTATGTCTTGTCAGCYCTCTCCACTGGACTGATGGATAGGCCGGTAATTTTTGTATGCAGAGAGGCCCASGATGGTGGGTGGTTTCTTTGTCATCAGGTAGGGATATCAACAGCAACATGATGGACGGGAATATCCCAAGCGGTCCCCCTCTCCCAAAACAAGTTGTTGCAGAAAAGCTGAAAGGAAGGGGTTAAACCTGAGCCCAGAACTGTAGTATTTTTTCTATTCAAGACTGTAGGGCAACTACTTATTAAAGTTGTCAGCAAAGAAAAAGCATAAACATATTATAAATTATATATGTTGGAGTAAGATGGATGACTGTTTTGTTCCTTCTGTGCAGGATAGAGTGAGATGCTGCTACAAGCAGRCTCCCCTTTTCTTTTCCCCAGACTAAATTCATTATTTTTGCACCAAAACAAGCAATGGTTGCATGGCTTGTTTTCTGCAGTCTGTGTTTAGGCTCCAAGACGTTGGCCCACGTTTTGGAAATCAGCCAGTAAAAGGAGGACAGAAAATGAATACTAAAAAAGGAAGCACTGACCCAAACRGTCTTGTTGCATCTATTCTGTTTTCCAGAATGCTTTGAAGTCTTAAGAGAAACTTGACTGAGTAAGTTCAGYGCCTCCAGGCCCTCGATTTGCACAACCAAGACCAGTTTTCGTTGATTGTCGTCATTGACCCTAGAAGGATTATAAAGATTGTATTTTCTTTGTCGATAATGTAAGTCTTGAGCAATTTTTTAAAAATGGGATAAACACAAACACACTGCTGGGAAGTAAATTTTTGCATTCAGTGCATTTTTTTTTCTCTAATAGATTACATGCGTGAGGCAAATCCCAATTAAAGGAAGGCTCATGTCATGGGCAACGCTGCAGGATATTGTCCCTTCTGCACACACGTACCTAATTTTAGAATGTTTCCCATTTTTTCTCTGGCGTTGCAGAAAATCCTAATGCTGTTTACTGCTTTTTATTTCTTTTTCTTCAAGTATATTGTTATTTGACTAAGGAGGTATTAATTAGTGGATCATTATTCCCACTTTGGCATGTGAAAATCTGGAGTGTGCTTTTATCCATTTCCCAAGAGTGCACATTGGCACCATAGCAGAGGATGTGGAAGAAGTGTTTTTCAAAGAAGCAGATGTAGCAGCTTTGGGAGCATCTGCACTGGTGTGTTTGGCTGAAGGATTSTACTAATAATTTTCCCTTTAGCTAGAGAGTCCCTGTGTGCTTCTCACAGGTGAGACCTGCCTTTTTGAAAAAGAAAAATACAAACTCTCTAAGGAAAATTATCATTAAAGGTCACATGGCATTTCTATTCATAATTGCATTTTCTTAATAATTCTCTGCTTCTTCTCAAATAAATCAATTTCTTCTGGTTTCACATGCCTCTGCCTATCTCAGGGCTACATTTTCCCAAGGAGGTGGTGAGTATGGGCAGGAGCCGAACACAAATTACATAAAATTCTCCTCCCACTAAAGTCAATAGCAAACTCCCGCTGACTTCAGCAAGGTCAAGTCTATTCATGGGCTGTGAAAGTTTACCTTGGCATTACTTGGACAATCTGAGATACATATTTTTGAGGTCCATCAGTTCTCCAAGGGTGCACTTAGCCTACTTGTCCCAGATTTGCTCAGGGTGCTTTGCAGGCAATGAAGAGTGGCCAGAGGCTGCAGTGATGAGGCTGTTGGTGGCCCGAGGCAGCCTCACACAGGACACAGTCAACAAGGCATTGCAAAGAGAAAACAGCCTCCTTTGGCTGATCAGCATGGGCAGGACTGAGCTTCATTTTGACCCTGTGCTGACCCAACTCTGCTGCTATTTATGTCACTAGCCAAATCTGAGACTGTGTGAAAATGTCTCCTTAACCTTTCAAAACTGGCACACAGGTTTTATGTCACTATTTGCCCTCCACTCTGGGGTCACTTACAAGAAAGTGCTGGCTGTGAACACTGCAGAACTGGCCAACAGAGGTGAGCTGCTGCCAGGGTGCCTTTACTCACTAAGTAAAATGAAAAGCAGGTACAATTTGACATTAAACAAGAGGATGTTGACCATGGTCTGAAAGCATGGCTTAATTCTGATACTGGAAACTGMAATGAGCCAGCTCTGTGTTACACAAAGTATTTAAATGTGCTCTGAATGACCAAGTCACTGGAGACACTGCTGCCATCCTGCCTTCTCCTCTCTTCTCTTTAAGGAGAATCACTCAATGAGCTCATGGTGCATCAAGGCATCTCAAGGAGGAAGATTGGAGACAAGACACTGTGTTGCTGTCTGAAGACAAACCAGATGCCCCAGTAGCCACCACAGAGCATAGGCTCTGCTTGCAGGGAGCAGAGGGATCAACTTCTTCCTTAAGACCAGTTATCTTGGTATTTCAGARCTACCCCAGATTATGACAAAGCAAACAGAAAAGCCATAGCCACTTGTATAAAAAAAGCATATCTAAAATGATTCCCATGTGTGAGGTGCTGCTGCATGACATTAAGTGCAGCAGCCAAACCAGTAACAGTTAAATCCYGCAGATCCCCATAAAAATGCTCAGTACACAAATACACAGTAAATGAAATGACTGAATTAGAAGCAGAGATAAGTGAAGCACAACAATTTGCTGCTCTGTGTTTAATATCATTGCCAAAGTGCCGAGGCACTTTCAGATTAAAGGGATTTTTGTACATTTTCCCCAGTAAAATTATGGCAACTGCTGACCACCTTCTTCTGTCTTGCTGCGTCATTAACATCCCAGGCTCTTCACTTCAGTGGTATGTCCCCTGGCTAACTTCCCAATGAAATTTAAACATTTTTTTGTGTTTAAAATTCAATTTTTACTACTTCTGCTCATAGAGAAATCATTCTGTCCGCAGTGGTATGTAGGTGAAATTCAGTGGTAGTGAAGTCTCCCAATGATGTGCTCATTGACCAAAGCTTTATAACTACGAAGGGCAGAGCAGTCTGKCAGAAACCCAGCTGAGCACCCTCASATCAGCTCTGCTGCTCTCTCCCACCATGGACTGTGAAAAAAAAGTGCAAGTGAACTTAATAAAATGCCTTGTTATAATTCAAGTTATTCCAGAATGAGCTGTCAAAGATATCAGCAAGAGTTAATTGATTTATTATCACTTTTGTTGTATCCTGAAAAAAAAAGTCAATGTTTAAAACAAAGTTTTTGTTATTTTCCCCTGCTCTGCTCCACCTTCCCAAACTCTCCTTTCAGTATCTGAGCCTATGGATTTCTCTAAGATGTATTSATCCTAGAGGCATCTTCCCTTGACAGATAGACAGAGGCAAACCTGCTCTGTCCCTGAGACGGCCGCACCCCAAAGGGTCAGATCCACCCATGGGGGACATAATGCACCATGTAGTGAAGGCAGACACAGAGGAATCACACAAATGAACCTACAAGGAACCAGAATGCTCCTTTGAGAAAGTTACTTATTTAATGATTATTGTGTGATTCACTTACAGGTGTGAATTCTCACAAGTAAAAGTAAATATTAATTCCAAAACTGCATACCCACTTGGCCCTTCCCTTCCCTTCCCTTCCCTTCCCTTCCCTTCCCTTCCCTTCCCTTCCCATTTTCCATGCACCATTGCTCATTCACCAGGCACTGGACCATGTAACCATGCCCATGCTGCCTTCTAACCTTATCTTTCCTCCCACCCTTTGAAAATAGCAACAGGAGAGGTGAAAGCCTTCAAAACCAAGGCAGCAAAAAGCAGGAGAGGATATTTGAAGAAAGAAGCCTCTCCCCTGCGGAGAGGGGGAACTGACGTGCCTGTGATGTGGCTTTCAACATGTCAGTGCCACAAGAGCACCAGACAGATCTGCCGTGTCGCAGTCCTCACGTAGCAAAGCCAAACTTGCTTTTAATGGACAACATATTGGAAATAAAGTCCTGATTAGATCTCTCTGTTCTCTTTCCTTTTCCCTTCCCCTGTGGCAACCTTGCAATCGGTTTAGCAAATCTTAAGGATTACAGATGTARCACTAGCATAAACAAAAATATGGCACGTTAGCTGCACAGGCTGCTTTGAAGATAAAGACTGACTTTAAATTCCACAATCCTGAGGGCTCTTGTCGCCTTGAAATCTGATTTCAAAGCTCAACACCACTGAAATGTCTTGTTGAGAGTGATGACAGCAGGCAGCGAAGTGTACACTGTATTGTCACCACCTGTGATTGGTGGCAAAGTGCATACTTTGGCTACCACATACTGACTCCCTAGCTGTGGGCTGYCTGTAATAATGCAAACAATAACTGCTGGCTAATTTCAGTGCTGTAAGTGTGGTGATGAAGTATTACATAAACTCAGAAACYGTGAGAGTTAAGTGGATGGCGTCGGTTTTCACTGTTTTCAAGGGGCACAGGGAATCTTTGCTGTGTCAGTCTGTGGGAGAGGAAAAAGGTGAACACATTCCCCCAGTTATGAGAAGCCAGCAACTAAAGAAAGACCAAGAAGCCATGAGGCTGCAAACTCTGACAGTTTTTGTGAGGAAAAGCTCTCTTTGTGAGAAAATCCTCTGGACTCTGCCCCTGGGCTACACAGTACACTGCAGGGCACTGAACAGGAACATAAATCACACAAAAAAAGGGGCACTTTTTGGGATCCCAGCCCTGTTGCTTGGTCACACCCTGTAGAAGGGATATCCCATAACCTGCAAAGCATCACACCTTGGGTGGAAATAGGTAATGGTGAGCTCACAGAGGGTCAAGGATGAGTTTGCTGCTGCAATTCTGCTGGCCAGTTCTTGAGGAGCAGTGGGAATGGCCATGGGAAGGCAGGAGATCAGCAGCACTGGGTCTGTGAGGACACACCTCAGCCTGTGCTGCCTCTGTCCCTGCACCACAACTCCCATCACACCCTGGGGACTGGGGCTGCCTGGGGATCTGGGGTATTCACATGGCTAGAAATGGTGAATTGATTGTCCATCTCCTCTGACAGTGAAGCTGTGGACTTTTTCTACTGGTTTCAATTGAAACRGGCTTTTCCCCATTCACTTATCTCTGTGTAAATTAAAATAACATAAAAGTTGGGTGATCTTTAGCTGACAGATGCCTTAGAGGTTTCCTGAATACTCCCAGGAAGACAGGACAAGTGTCCCCTGACTCAGTTTTAGAAGAAAACCCAAAAGCAATAGAAGACTGGCTGCTGGAAAAGCAGGCRGATAACCAGCCCAGGCTATCACTATTGACAAGACTGGGACAACGAGGATTTGGGAGTGACACGATGAGGCCAATGGATATCAGCCCATTTGGTTGTGATAGMTGACCTCTTGCTGATGAAATGAACTTGAACTCCTGCTTGTCATCAAGAGAATGCAAGATATCTGGCCCTAAATGAGACAGCACCCGCAAGATAGATCCCATTATAACTAAATATTTTTCTTCCA
Organism: Malurus melanocephalus; assembly: GCF_030028575.1. Taxonomy (NCBI): domain Eukaryota; kingdom Metazoa; phylum Chordata; class Aves; order Passeriformes; family Maluridae; genus Malurus; species Malurus melanocephalus. Next base: position 6,920,247 of record NW_026623236.1, read on the forward strand.
AGATTAAGAGAATTACTGCTTCCCAGGACTCATTCGTTCTGACCTAAGACACCAATGGAAATGTTATGCTTCTTCCATTCTTATTCTCATTCTCGGCATGAAAGCCACAAAACCAAAACACATATTCTGTAACTCCAGTAAAGCCCGTAGTTGGTTGGAAAGTGCATATTTTTGCTTTATCAAAATCTCCAGAATGTTGTTCGGCACTCCTTTTGATTACAAATGCATTGGTTTTATTTATTCCCTGCTAACACAATTAATATATTGGGTGATTTACAGTAGACAAAACATGAGAACCACAGAGTTTGCCATCTAAATAAGAAAAGAGAAGGCAAAGGAAGAAATGCTAAATATTACAAGGGGGATGCACTGTTTTTCAGTGTCCWTGTTTTTGCCCCTAATGTTCAATACTGCAGAGAGTTAGGGGATTTGATAAAATCCGCATGGGACTGAAGGGCCTGTGGCCCGAGGAAGAGGAGGACTGTGGACGAGGAAAAGCATAMACCTGATATCACCCTCTCTAGTATTAAACTACTGGCTAGGGTCCAGGAATGAGGGAAAACAGAGCAGCAGTGTCAGGGAATTGGGGGAATTTAGAGATAAAACCCTCTACATTTGCTSTCTAATATAGATCGATTACTGGCGGTCAAAAGCCTTGTGAGATGCATATAGTGAGGTAAAAAAAAAAATCCTGAAGGGTAAAGCATGAGAGACTCTGATCAAACAAACAATTTCAGCTGGGAACCATGTAGAAGAAAAAATATTTCAACTCAGTTAAAAGGTCAAGAGAAAGATCTTGCCATTTTGGGAATGGTGGTCCAAGCAAAGACTAACTGATCCTTAGAGCATGACTCAGGAGAACTTKTCTCATCCAGTGTGAGTGAGGGTGGCCAGGTGCTCTGTTTTCATGATGGTGTGATGGTTCAGTGGCCAAGAGCAAATACTGATGATACCAGATCCTTTCCYTTTTGAGAAGCAAAGCCAAACAGCAGCGAGTTCTATTTGTTACCAGCTCCAAGGAAAATAGTCCTTGATGCTGCAAATGCAGCACTCTGTCCTCCTTATTTGCTAGGCGTATTGTGGAGGTGTCCCAACAGGAAYAGAGCCCTTCTGCAGTGCTTCTCTCTGATACAAGGAATTCTGGCAAATATACTCCTCCAAAGKGCTGGTCTTGTTTAACTTTTGGCAAAAGACTCCTATTAACTTTTGTGGCACTTGTGTGTGTCTCCCTGGCCTTACAGTTTCAAATTATACCAATTAAGATAAGAAGGAAATAAGCAGAGAACAAAAATCGTTAACCTCTCCCAAAGATTTTACTTTAAAAGGTCGCATTTGTTAATGTATTGACTTAGTAATAATAGTAATAATAATAATATTCAAAGTGGCTTGAAGRCCAAGAAGGTAAAAATCAACCTTTTGAGAGCAACCTTGAAGTTTATTAACTATTTTATTTTTTTTAAAATAATTATATTCTACAATTAGCAGCTTGGCTGAAAGTCTTGAAGTTTTAATAAAATGCCAAAGATTGTGACRGTGGTCAGTTGTATGCAAAGAACTTCTCCAGGCTCAATCAGAAAATCTCTGCCGGAGCAGGAAATATTGCACCAGTTTCCCTAGTGCTCAGGTTGTATTTTATATTCCAAACTATTTTTCCTGTGAGAAAMAGCTGACATCTTCTCTAAAGAATCTGTTTTACTTTACTTTTCTTTGCAACCTGAGATTTCATTATGTTTACTTTGCTTCATATTTTCTTATCTTTCTCTAATAACTAGGACAAATCTGGAAGGGRAAACAATTTTCTAGTCTCAGGGGCTGGRAACAGCCAAGTAGTTTTCTTAAATYCTAATCTATGATTGGTAATTACAGTCATTTCAAGGTTCCCTTGGAGAATTATTGTCTTCTGAAATATTTTGAATAGCTAGCTGTCCACAACTTTTCTTTGCCTCAGAAAATGGATATATTATCATTTTAATGCCTACTGTTGCTGCTGCTGGGAGCAATAAAGCTAAGTTCATGTTCTCCCACGGTGTACGAATCAATGGGAAATAAATAATACCAAAATACACTCTGGAATTCTTTTACATGACAATCTGAGAATAAAGGTGGTGAACATACACTGAAAACTCCAGACTGACTCAACAGCAGAGATGTAGCCACCAGATAGGTGAAGAAAAAACCATACATGTCTCCATTCTTGCTTTTGCTGCCTGGTGCTCCTCTGTACAGAGATGTGCAAAGCAGCATTTGAATTTGGGAGTTGTTCTCGACCAGAACAAGATCAAGGTACCACTCACTCTTCCAAACCAGAGATTATTTTCACTGTATAGAGATCTGAAGTGAAAACTAGCAAGAGTTTTTATAACAATGAAAACTAGAGAGGCTGGAAGGTTTGTCTGCAGGGCTGTCACAGCAAAAACAGTGAGCTGTCCCCACTGCTGAGAGCATTTTCAGGATCAGAAAGTTTAATGACAGTCTGTGTAAATTATGTTTACATAAGCAATAACCTGAGATAAAATTAGTTCTCCTGCTTGACTCAAATATTGAGTTACCTTTACTCCTGGTTGTGTCTGAAAAAGACAGAGGCTATATCTGTTGTATTTAACGGAAGGATTAAGTAAGCACTTTAAAAACGTTGTTTCCCAGAAGGCCTTTGGCTGCACTGTGCATCTCTCCAGGTAGCAAATCTTCATGTCCTAAAAGGAAAAYGTTCTGGAATTTCCACCAAATAAAAGAAGTTATTTCCCACACATCACACTTACCCTTCTACCAGGTGGCAGATTAGCACTAAGAAAAATCCAACTATGTAACCACTATGGAAAAGGTACACCCAAAAAATGCTGCCCCTACTTTGGTCAACTCTAAACAGAAAAAATTCTAATTTATTTCAGTCTAATTTATTGCTACCTCATTTAGACATATCTTCTCCCTTGATGGGCTTTCTGGACTGCAATAAAACTGTGGGAAAAACAGACCACAAAACCATGGCCGAAATAACAGGCAGATTTGGTACTAACTGTCCAAAGATGGCAAATGTAAAAAAAAAGTAGTAAGTATAATTAATTATTTGAGATATAAATGTTGTGTAAAAACGATCCATTTTCATAGTCTTGAAATCCTTTTGGTTTGGTTTGGTTTTGAAATCATCATTCCTTTACGAAATGTTTAAAATTGGTGGGGTATATGAAAATATTATCAAACAGTACAGTTTAAACATCTTTTTCTATAGAGGAGATTSCTGTTAGAGGAATCATAGCACTTTATGCTTTAGAAGTAGGACTTACTGCAGTGAATTGAATTATACAACTCTTTAGTTGAAAATTTAAATTAATACTACTGTTTGATCAGCATAGAGAGGAAATATTACATTTAGAAAAGGAAAATATCAGTCTCTCACAGGTTTGTTCTCAGATATGTTAAATATTGAGTATATTCCACCAGGAAGAAAAGTTTCATTTTGGTTAAGGGTTCTGAGATTCAAGTATTTGTTTGGGGGTTTTGGTGTTTTTTTTGTTTGGTTTCTTTGTTTTGCTTGGTTTTTTTCCCCTGCAAATAATGCTTTCTTAAAGAATAGCAACTCTTGTACATATTATTTATTTAAGTCACATTTTAATTATTTGTAGTTGAATAATAGTAGTTTTTAATAATAGTATTAATCTGTAGTTTAATAATAAAGTGCTTGTCATGCACCCAAATAGCAAAGTAAATGCATTAATAAATTTTCTTAGAAATAAAAACTATTTATGGCTCTTATAGAAATATAAGTTGCAACCTTACTTTAGAAATTCCGTTTCAAATAGAAAAAGCAAAATAGATGCCAGTGCATTAAATTTGTCATATTTGATACTGACATAAATTCCTGATATTTTCACCTACAGGTCTATTAAGAGGAGGAGGAGGAAGACACATAACAAAATTGTAAATTCTTTAAGGTTGTGCTTTTTGTCGGGAAACATTGCTGTCTGCCAGTGGATAAGCTTTGCATTACACAGAAAGTGATAAATGCTCACCAATGAATGAACAGATATGTTTTGAAGGTGCTCTTCTGTCATTAAGGTTTTTATAACGTTGATAAACTCCTAATTTTTAGGCATTTGAAAAAAGTTCCACAATCTGAGGAAATATTATCACTGGGTACTAAAAATTCCATTGGTCATACATTTGTCTGGCTATGTGAACCTTTCCAGCTGTAATGACAAAAAACAAATATTTGCACAGAAATATATGGGGTTGATTCTATATATTATATATGTATACATACATTACTATAACTCTGCCTAGAAGTATGTATGTATTGGGTTTGYATACTATAATATTTCTTCCTTCTTTCTCTAAATAATTTTCACATTCATATAATTCCACTTAAGTTAAAGACCTAAAGGTCTTTTCAAGGATATTGAGAAGATTGATAAAATACGGTGTCTTCCAGTCACTGCTCAATAAAATCAGAAACTAATCTGTTGTGCAGTGAGAAAATACCCTGTATATGTAATTTTACAGTTAACTAAACAAAATAAAAATTATTTCTTTTATTTAATTATACTTCTACTATCAAAATGCATTTGTTTGATTTGTCAAAGTATGGAGAGATGCAGATTAACATTTTTAAAAGCTGAAACCACTGTTAAACATCTTAAGCAAACATGCACTTACTAAATGTTTCAGTATCAAATTCATATTTTACAAAAGCAAGCTGGAATAACTTCCCARGACCATTTCTGAATAACTAAAAAGTGTTAGAAATGAGAACGGGACTCCTTGTGCATCTGTCATGAGCATTTTCAGATTCTCTATACCTTTATTTGCCATTACCATCATCCTTTACATCCATTTCCAAGAAAACTTTGAGACACAGGACAGCTAGATCTGATGCTGTGGGTATCCTTGATCTAAACGCATTTGACAGTGCCTACAGATATTTCACATTATCAGTGATGACATTTTTACCTGCTAGAACAAGTTGAATGAAGTGTATTTATCAGCAGCCAGTTTAGCAAAGTGGRCTGGATGGCCTGCTTGTCCCCATGTGCAGGAAAAACATGTTATGAACTCTCAACCACACATTGTGCCTCCTCAAATAGAAAATGGGTGATCAAAACTAATCCCCTGAGATACAGCAAATTGTTTTCACCATGCCTGAGAGATACAGACTCAAGCTAAGCACCCAGGGAAATTGGGGCAGTAAATCAGTAGGGAAATGATGGCAACTTCCCAGAGTCCCTGTACTTCACTGTGGAAGTGAGGAGCTGGGTTTGCAGCAGAAAGATGGACCTACCTGATGACATTGGCCCTAGGAGACCTTCAGGACCKGGGATCGTGCAGTCTAAAAGTTGGTGTGGTGACACAGCATCCTTATTAGAGCTTGCCTCCGACTGTTCATGGTCTGCATGTAATGCCAAGGGATGGGTTGATGCATCCAGGATAAACACATTTAAAAATTTGGTTACTGGGGGAGAAAACTGCATTTCCTCAGACAGGAAATGAAAATATTTGAGGAAAAATATATCTCAAAAGCTAAGTATTACCTGCCTACTTCTATACAATTGGATAGGAGACTTGTTAATATTTAATGTTTTGTTCTGGGGTGGGGGGTACTAATTTAAAGTAACTACTGACTGGCACTTGAACATTTCTCCTAAGATAATGCTGGAGGTGTCAGGGACATGCAAGTAATAATCACTGAATGGAAACATCAGTTCCCAGCAGGAAAATCTTCTTTCTCATATACAGTAAGGGTGAGAGAAAGAGCAACAAAGATACTTAAATTGCAGTACCTACATATAGCAAAGAATATAATTTATTTTGCTACTTGGACTATGTTTTTAACTATGAGAAGAGCTTAAGTATGGTTGTCATAAACCYTCCTAAACACCAACTGTGCAAATTTACATATAAAAAAATTCTTTTTATGGCTCTAGTAAGTTTATAGAAAGTTTTTTACAACATATTTCCTCCCATTTGCCATGCTCACCTCTAGCTTCACACATATCCAAGTGAATAAAATTTTCTCATCCTGCAAAGGATGTTTAGAGCTGCACAGAATTCATTGTTCTGCTTCATAAACTCATGTATTATTTGATTCTTATATGGGTTGCCACTCACACGGGGCAAAAAAAAAGCAAGTAGTTGTTCTGCTGTTTATTTTTGAGGAATGTCTTTTCTAACTCGGCACCACCAGAAAGATTGCYGTTATCAGTGCTCAAATACCAGTCACTCCCTTATGAAGCAAGAAAAGATACACTGAGCAGTCCCAGGGACTAAGGAAACTTTGGCATTTCATCAGTTTCAGGGCTAGAATTTCACTGTCAAGCTCACTATCTGCTGGGCCCTCACAGATAAACAGTAGATAGGAACTCACAACACATTCCTTTCATGTTCACTAATTTCAGAAAGAGACTCTGCAGTCTAACACCAGCACATCCCTTGAAGTCCTATCTCTCTGCTTGTATCTTTGGCAGACGTGTAGTAATTAGTAAAACAGAGTGAAGATATTTTATGCCACTCCGTCCACTTGGCTCTACCATTATGAACAAATGCTGCAAGTTTTGGCTGGGAATGGCATCTCACACGCTGTGCTTGGGTTAAAAATCCCTAGTTAAATCTGAAATTCTTTKAAATTGGTTAGGATGTAAACTTTAATTTCAAACGATAACGGACTCTTGCTACTGTAATTTATAGCTTTAGGAACTCTGGAAGTTTATCTCCTCCATATTTAATGGAAGTTTAAGACAACATATTAAAAATGAAATTAAGATAAATAGAATGTTATCACTGTCTCATCTTACTGAAATTAAATAAAATACTGTGCAAAATTAAAGTTTCTTTATAGGTAAAATAGAAGGGTTTTCTTTAAAAAAATTATCCTTTATTTTCTCATTAAACTTCAAAATACACTTTCTCCTTCTGGACTAGCTTTTGCCATCCAAACAGAATAACAGACATGTCACAAAAGGACTCACTGTTTGGAGCTGGCCCACATCTAAGATAAAATGCTGCTCAATAAGGGCGGAATCACAACCAAAGGAGGACCTTTCTTCCTTGCCAATAAGGCACTGGGGGTATTATATATACATATCCCACACAGGTAATGTAACACAGCTCTTAGATTGTATGTGGCTGATGGTCACRTCTCTAAAAGAATTGCTTGGCTTCAGTGGCTGAGTATTTGTGTATTACTAAGCTGGAAAATCTTCTTTGTTGAATCAGTGAGACAAATTCAGTTTCAACTTTGTATTTCTGGAGCATCTTTCACAAAAAAAAAATGGAAGATACCAAGGATTAAATCCAAGAGTTAAATGAGTAACCTCTGTTTTCCCTGCTGTTTTTGGCCTGAATTATGAAAGTCAATAGTAGTGCTTGAGGTATATTAAAGTCATGAAAGTGTTATAATTGGAAAAATGGATTAGTTTCCACCAAACATTCAATTTTCAAATCTGATTAATGTATCATCCTGAAATTCCATGGCAAATCTAGCCATGCTGCAGAGGTGAAAAGGAGGAACGAAAAGTGGAATGTAAAAAAATCTCCAAAGCTACTATAAAGGGAACCTGAAGAAAGGCATTAGAGGACACTTAGTGCTAATTCAAACTTACTTTTATGCAACTAGTGGGTCCGAATTCAGTACAGATAGACACAGATATCTTCTGCCGGAGAAAAGCTTCATTTTACTTAGACTACACTGACCTCCACTAGTACAGAATGTTAGAAAATTAAGAATCCCATTGCTACTGAAAGCCAAGTCCTTATGAGCTACTCACTACTGCCACTCTAAAAGCTGCAGGGCTACTTTGTCACCCTCAAATTTCTGAAGTGAGAGAGATAAGGGCACTGGGGAACCATTCCTTCTAGGTCATCGGGAAGAGCATACCCCTGGCAAGATGCCAGTTCCAAGCTCTTGTCACACCTCTGACTTCTCTGTGTAAATAGTGCAGGAATCTGTGTGCTTCCCTTTTATTCTGTGAGAGAGGAGGGCAGTGGTGTTTGCTGGTGTAAATGAGGAGATGGATGAAGTTCAGTGGCAGCCTGAGTCACTCTGTCCCGTGTTCATCTGAAAATGCTTAACAATCTTGTACCAAACACCCCGCATTAAAAAAAGAAAAAACCCCAAGCCTCAACCAGCAGATAATTCTTTCAGCTCCTTCTGATGACTCTTGTCTATAATGGATTGCTCTTTTTAAAGTATTACAAATCAAGTCACGAGTCTGGCAGAGACAACTCTTTTTTCTTCTGTGATCCAGTCCATCTGAGCAGGGAACTRTATGTTCAGATCTTCAGGAAAACCTTTTAAATTGAAAATCCAAAATGAGATTCAGTGACTGCTTCATATATATCACCTTGCCCCTCGCTACCATTAGGTAGAAGGTAAGGAGTCACCTMAAATGAGTGAGCTTGCCATAACCTGGCTGCCTTTCATTTACCATGCATTTTAAACTATGGGTTAAGGCTGGACATTAAAACCCTCTGCTGGAATTTAGAAACCCTTTTCCCTACCTGATTTGATTCATTAGAAATATTTAAACATTCCTGCAACCCTCTTCACCCAAGCCTCTCCACAGGAGAGAAGGGAGATGTTGCTCAGGAAGGCATAATGAATTTTCTTCTGTCTGTTCTGAACATAACACTGCTGGTGGTCTGGTAGAATAAATGCAGAACATTTTTCATATTAAGTCACAGACCGTGAGGGTCTGATCAAGCTGCTCGTGACATGTAAAGGATCCCCTCTTGAGTCAGATGATGTATTACAGCCTCTCCAAAAACTAGCTCATCTGAGGAAAAATAATCTTTTACAGTAGATAGTAAATAAATGTTCTTTTCATGCTGTTACTACAAGCTGGTCMACCTCATTCTCCATAGCAGGGAATGAATAAGGAGTGTTTCCCAAAATAAAACTCTCAGCTAAACTAATTATGTATTTCACGGCTGACAAAAGCAGAATTGTGACTGTCCCATGGGAACTTAATTAAACCATCACACTCCACTATMAATCAGCCAATATTCCTCAACAACATTACTTAACCCTTCCAGTTAAAGGAATGTATCTACCTGTGAAATGTCTTGAAAATGGCTTTACATTTTTGGCCTCTCAGATTTGCTTTATGTCACCATTCTAGGAAAGGTGCATGGAAGGCATACAAACTAAAAGTAAGGAATATTTTAGATGCTGCTAGTCACTTAAACAAAAAATTTAATCACCAGGGAAGTATTCAGTTAATAATTACTACTAATAAACATTTTTGCAAACCGCTGACACAGGTTTTATACTGACAAGATACCTGCCAATACATGATTTTACTGCTTGCTACCTGCCCTTTTACTACTTGCTGTCCTTTAATTCTAAGAGGTTTCCATTTCAAACTGGGATGTAGACACTGATGGATTCACRGTTTGCCATACCATCAATCTTCACTAGAAATACCCAAAGTGTTAGGTCTGCTTGAAAAATTTATACCAAAAASACCAGGTAAATGAATCTCCTGGTATCCCATCACCTGTAAGGGAAGAATTTCCTCATTCTTTGATGTTKCCTCTTTTTCTGTGGGCCTTTGGAGAGTGGAGTGCAACCAAGTAAAACAGTTACTCTGAATCTGTCACAGCACTAGCACATGACAGGAGGGCGTGRGGAGGCCTATTTTAAATTGTGAGTGGGGAAAATAATTATAGATACATATAGACCATACCCTTTAAGTGGAAGAGCCTTATCTCATGTGTTTTCATAGATGAACTACTTTAGTTCTCRAGTTGACTTGTTTAGTGGATGACGAAAATATAGATGGAGATCTATAATGACAAGGCCTTATAGTCAGCTACAGCCTTCTTCTTAACACTGTAAATCAAAGAGAATCAAGGTGAGCCTTTCATTTGAAGGTAGGGACAATTCTGTTACATTTTACTTCATATTAATCAACACATTTAAGGTTAAGTCCCAACAGGCAGAAGGGGAAGTCGTTTATGGCATCAGGCATGATATGTGAGGTGGTATAGGAGAAGGAATCTTTTCTTTCCTGTTTGCAAGCAGAAAACCTGATGGCAACTGCTTTAAAGAGAAAAGTGGGACATATTAACACTGCTCTATGCTCTTTTATTTCCAGTGCGTTGAGTGAGAATCATTCCGTTTTGTAAAGTTTATCACTCAAGATGCATTAGCACTACTCAAGCAAATCTTTGTGAATTCACAACTTCCACTCTGCTTCAGTAATAAGGGAGCAAGCTTGGGAAGCCTGGGGCTGAGTTCTGCACTCTGTCAGTATCTGGCACTCGTCTCTTAATGAGGAACCTCACAGACTCTGCTGTTACAGCAGTAGGAAGGAAGTGCTAAAATTACCAGCAATAATAGGGTATCTCAAACTCTGGCTTATGGAAAATGTCTAAACAGCTRCAATCTGGTAAAATAAAAATATTTTTRTCAGAATGAGAARTTGATGGRAGATAAGTTGAGCAGSAGCCTGGTAGTAGRTRTATTCCTATTTCAGTAGCTGACAAKTTCTTGGTCTTGCAATATTTAACTATCACACACACTTCTTTTAGGCCTTCAGGGAAATATAACTGGATTTAGAGCAGTATAATTCTGCCTGCAAAGGTGACTTTATAAAAGTGGTACCTTTTTACTCATTGTTTTTTTTCCACAGAGGGCCTATTTTTTACCACTTTTTCTTCCTTTCAGTGCTGTACCTCTGGTAAAATGAAGAGTGCAGTATCATGCATTGAMCTGATGCAATTCAAGTAAAATGCTTCTGCAAATATCACTGACAACATCATTTGRGCAACAAAGTGTTTGTCACTGTTAGAAACAATCTTTATGTCTTACARAGTACAATTTATGAAATGTTGGCTGGAAGTGTGTTTGTGGGGAGGGAACGGAGGGGAAGAAAATAATACAAGAAGGGTGAAAATGAGTATTTGTCTATCCTGTGGCCCAGATTTGAGAGAGGGCAGGCATTAAACTGCTGCTATGACACCTTTTGCAGAGCAAATTTTCATCTCTCTTCTGAGTGTAGAAATCAAGCTCACGGAAATGAAGACCTACCAAAAATTTAAGCTTAACATTCAATTCTTTAAAAACCTGAAATTATTTATTCGAGCCATTGTCTAAAACATACAAGGAAAAGCATCCAGTCCATGTGAAGCTACTCTGTCCTGTTGCAGCMGCAGAAGTCTGCCTTAAATGCTGACATCACCATCACTCCTGAGAGAGCAAAACATGAAGTCTGAAGCTGCCTAGGTCCTCATGAATATTTCCTGTGAGGAGGAATGCTGGCAAAAGCATTGGGATATCCAGCTAGTCCCCACTCAAAAACATCTCCTTTTGTATCAATCCTGTGCAAGACAACTTCATGTTTGAAYAAATCTTAATTTGAATCTGAGCACTCTGTGCTTTTCCTAGCAGCCATTACCATGACTTTACAGCCTACAATCTGCTGAGCACAATGGAGAACAACCACAAAAATTTTATCCAGAGAGGGACAGAAAGAAAACACAAATTTGGGCACAATGGAATTTGAAACAAGGTATGAGATTCACTGTGCTGGGCTGGGCAAAGTATGTATGTGCTTTTTGAATTTGAGACATTTGGGTCCCTGAGTGAAACACATAACATAAGGAAATCAGAGATTTCCCCCTCTCAAATCAGAATAGACATTCAAAACTTTGTTTTTCCTGTAAACAGGTTGGGGGGACTTGGAGTGTTCTCTCTTGAACTCAAATGCCTTCCCAAAGTTCTTGTGCAGTTGGAATTTAAATCTCTCCCTGAATCCAGCCTGAAGGGCTTATTAAAAACGTTTCAATACAGCCCAGCAAAAAACCACCATAAGACAATGAAAAGCTCTGGAAAGTCAGCTCGGTTTCCCTGACAGCTGCCATCAGCTGCACTGAGCAGGTTTTCCCAGCACCAGCCAGGTTACAGAAAGCTTCGGTCTAAGATAGGAAGGGCAGGTTGGTCCTAAAAGTCTCTSTGCTCATGAGAAAGTTCACAGCTGTGGCCCCAAAGCGAGAAAGCCCTTTCAGCAGCRCAGAGTGTTTAACCTCAAGGACTGACAGAGCGCGCTGCACGGCTGATCTGGGCTAATGTGACGGGCTAGAGGTTGAGAGGCAGCCTTTAGATAACACCTCGCTATCGCCAGCGCATTAAGGGACAGCGCAGCATTCCGCCCCCAGCGCTCTTTCTAGTGGGCAGCAAATAGGGCACGAGATAAAAGGGTACCATCTGCTTCTTCACTCCTCTGCAGGGCAAAGACATACTTGATTTCTTCAAACAGAAATGGGGAAGAAGATTGTTTTTTTTTTTACTTTCTCAGAATAGCTTTTCAATAGTTTCAGAATAGTCATTGAGCAGCGTCTGAAAAGGTAGAGAATATTTTTTGATACTTTGGCTAATGCTTTAGTGTAAATATATGAGCAGCACTGGTTTGGCTGTACCCTAATTGCTGCGTGACATATAATGGTTTTCATATTTCTTTTTAAATAGGAAATTGTTGACAATGAAATATTAATTGGTAATTTTTTTTTTAATGAAGTATCAGAACAATCTGGTATTCAAATGTCTTCACATTTAAAGCCTGTAGTTTTCCTCCTTTTTGCTGCTGATAAATGTACAAAAAGTTAAAGTAAATTTTAAGGAAACACTACTCTCCATATTTAGACAGAAACACACTTCTTTTGTCCTCTTTTGTTGGATCCCTTTCACAAACTATATTAAAATAATTTTTTTTTAAAAGGAAGCTAGAATATTAAAAGTAAATAAATGTAACTTGATTAAAAGTAAGATACAAAAGAAAAGAAGAATTTTCTTTAAAAATTAAACCCTACCATAATAGTGGAAGAAGGAGGAAAAATAAGTGGAAACAAAGACAAGGCTTCCAGACAATTAAGGATGTTTCAAAACCAAAATTCAAGATTAATTTAAAATCAAGGATTCTTAATTTTTTTTTTTAGTTTCTGAAGTCAAGGAAAGGCATTTCTAATGAAACAGATGGGATTAATTTTCTTATAAATGATATACATAGGAAAAATATTAAACCATATTGACATAGTTTACCAATCTGAGAAACCCTATTTTCTGTATGCTACACCTTATTGTTCCCAGTATTTTTGCCCATTTGCAGAAAACAACTTGCTTCAAAATGACCACATCTTGCTGAAAGATACACAGGTTTCTTGGTGTAACTCTCAGCCTAACAAAGCCCAAAGGTGCAGCTGAAAAAGGTTCTGCCCCATAAGTAAGACCTGCTTCAGTTTTACTTCTTGCTGTGGCAGGAAGATTATTTGTGCCTTGGTTWATCCACAAGAAGTTCCCTTCTGTTGTAGTTTTGTTTTGGATGAATGCAGAAACACATATTGCTTGGGGTAACAAAGACTCAAAGAAAAAAAGCCTTTGTTACTTTTYAGGTTCAATCTTCCACAGTGCCAAGAAAATCTACCTTTGAACTCTATAAAAGCGAATAAAATTTTGGCAGTGTGAGTGGAACTGTAAAACAAACAACATGCTCAGCATAAGTTAGTATGTGTCCTAGCTAAAAAAAATGGAAAACGGGAATGATAAATGGACAGTTAATCAAATAATCCCTTCCTCCTCTATGCAAGAAAGGGCAAATTGATTTTAAACGCAATGTTCAGAGACATGATTGAGATCCATGTTAGTAACATTTGTTTTCATGATAATGAAGAAAAAAGTATATTTTGCTGTCAGTACTGAGAAAGTGAATGCAACGTTTTATTTCAGTGTGTGTTACTGAAAGGGAGAATGGAGAAGGGATATGTATTGCAAAAACTTTATCATTTCTAAGCCCTGTACTATGTCTTCTGTTTTATTGAGTTATCTGGCACAAAGCAATATGTATGATTAAAATATTCACAGTGATTTTGAAGCACTTCAGAAATCTCCTTGTTCTTTCTTACAGTCACTAATACATACATGTTTCATTCAGGAAGAGAGGATTTTGTCCATGGCTGTCATGTGGTGACCCACCAGGAGTCCTCCAAGAAGCTGTCACAGCCATAGCATGTGTTATACAATAATGTGGCCTTGCCTCTGTCATCTGATTCTGCCAGATCTGACCGATAGAGAATTTTTGCTTTCCTCAATTTTCTCTTCAATTTTACAGCCTTCCTAAACTCCCAGGATCACGGCAACTTYATCAGGGCAATGGTACTTTTCTGAAAGCCAGAGCAATGAATTTTTTTTCTTTTTTTAAACCAATGGATCATTTTCACTCTGATCCAATAAACTTTCAAAAGTACTGGTCTTTTGTTATACTTGAGAAAATCTGAGTCCCTTTCACTGCATTTTGGTTGCAGCTTGTGTCCAGGACCACCAAAAACACCAGCCCCCTTCCATGGATGCGCTTGCAACGCTCCAAGAGCTTGTGATAAGTGTATTTGGACCTTACCTGCTTCTGCAGTCCTACAGAAATGTTTGCCCTGGCTCCAGATTTTGAGTTTCCTGTGCAGGAGATAACTGGTGTTTGCCTTGTATGTGCTGCCCAGAGTGAAAGTTGGACTCCAACCCAGCTGATCATTTGCATGTTCAGATGTTTTTCCTTTCCAATTCTCCCTTTCCTTATCTCCAAATATCCAAATATGTTTCCCATTATCTTTTCTTTTTTCTTTTCTCTCTATCAGAGTCTCCCTGGCATATTTTAGTTGCTGACAATTATTTGAAAATAAACTTGGTGCAATCAGCAGCAGTTAGTTATAAGGGGACATCTCCCCTAAGAAATTAGATTGAAAACAAGAAAGCTGGATGATTAGATTGAAAACAAGAAAGCTGTTAGAGACATTTGCACTTTTAACATTCTGTTTTTCTCCAGAATCTTGGCATCATCTAGAAAGCTATGGAGATATCTCTTTTAAGATAAAGCAGAGCACTGAAACTGTCTTGTGATGTAKGTACTACCCCAAATATCACACATTGCATCTGTACTTTACCTTGCACTGCCACCATCCAGTAGAACCTTCTCTGCAGGGATCTTCCAACAATTGATTTCTGATGACCTTGAGGGTTTCTCTCTTGTCTCAAAAGGAGATTTTAAAGCATGTAATAGATATAAAGGAATGGAAGAGTAGCAACTGCCTTTGAACTGCTGACTGAAGGAGACATGGCATTTCAATGAATCCAAATGACTTATAAATGTGCTTTTTAAAATTCCTGTTGTTGTAGTCAGATCTGCAAATCAACTTATAAGCAAATAAGTAGCCCATCCCATTTATCAGTGKAAATGCAAAGTTAAAATGATGCTATAATAAACAAATGTACCCAAAACAGGTATATCCATTTAATTCTACAGATCTATAGCTTAGTGTCACATCGTCAAATTTCAGGATATTTAGTCGGGCTCTCTACTCAAGAATGGTCCCTCCACACAGCTCAAGTGAACAAARTGAGATCAGGGATACTCCATGGGATTTGTGCTGAGCAAAACCTCTGCCATCTCCCAGATCAAACCACCCCTTACACATTGCTTCATGCTGTTGTAAATAAAACCCATGGTGCAAACCACCCCAAACAGATTTTTTATATTCTGATGTTTGTGCAGCAGATCTSTTTCCCTTCTCACTCAGCAAGAGGTGCTAGAAACTCGCATTCTCTCTACATCAAAACAGTTGATTCCACATGGAAAAAAGACACCCCTCAGSAACCTAAAGCCAAAAATAAACCATTGGTTGAGAAGCAAAGCCTTAGCTGAGGCGAACTGACAGCATATTTTTTTTGCTGCACAGACTAGAGGTGCTCAAAGCATTAATCAAACSGTAACTGTGGAAAACTTGCCAAATTAATTTTTCATGATACACTTTCAGACCACGACAGGTCTGTCAGAAGATTTACTTATGCTTGAAACTTGTCAGGCAAAGAGATCCAGTACGGCTATACATACCTGGAAAAACTAGTGAGTTTGAGGAATTTTAACATCAAAATCTGTTACACCAGTGAAACCTTACTTTTCAGCTAAAAGCAAACCCTGGTGCAAGCTGGTGTATAATTAAGCCAAATGGGTTATTTAAACACATCTACATAAACATTAAGTAAAAACATTAGGTTCTGCATATATCTAGATTGTATCAACATGCATGTTCATTTTGGTAAGGACAACTTAAACTGTCTTGATTAAACCAATCTAATTTCACCATTTTAGATTTGTTTGTTGTTAAAACCACATTTTTCTGACACTTACTACYACAAAAGAACATGATTCTGTATTTGGGAGAGGTCCTTACATGGCTCAGAGTTTTTTGGGAGTGTCAGATAGGTGATGCAGACCTCCACATCAGAGTTTATCAAAAGTCAAAAAGTCAATGGTTTAAATCAAAGCAATACAAAGAAAATCCTGCAYGAAGGGCACTTGAAGCACACCTCACTGAAACCTTGTGAAGTACGGARAAATAATTTAAAGCAGCTAAGAAGAAAAGAAAACAGTGAAATTAGCTATTAGGGCTGTGATAAACTTTGGTTATTTCCCTTTGGCATTTTCAAGATCATGAATCTATCTATCTATGGCATGGAGGATGTCTGGGTTTAAAATATGTCTTGTTTTTGTGTGTCTAGTCCATGCTTTTTGCATGAAAAGTATGCATTGTCTTTGTAAGTGTGGGGCAGTGATGGAAAGACAAGTCAGAGGGAGGTAAAACGGCAAAAGAGAGTTATGGGAGGTTTTGTTGGTGGTTTTTTTYCTAACTTACTGCTTGTTTTTCTACCAAGTCTCACTGACTTGTTAACTGCTTAGGTTGCCTCAAGGGTGTCATCAATTAATTGAACTCTGCCCTTCAGGAATTTGATTGATAGGCAGGTGATTGAAACACAGACCGTCTCACCATTAATGACCCTTCTTAGAATGCTGGATATTACTCAGCACCCCAGAAAAACTGCAGTGGTGATAGAAGGGTGGTTTTGATGTCTGGAGGCGCTGGTATCATGCTTGCACTATGCTCTGAAAGTTTATATTTGAGGGCATAGGAAGCAGCAGTGAGGCACACAGAAAGTTCTCTTCTTTGAGAGACAAMTTCTTCTCCCTGCACATAGAGTAACTGCACAGCTTACGAGACCCTGGACTGCTTATGATTCTTATCAGGACTTSAATATTCCCAGCTAAATTTTGGCAAGGTTTAAGGCTCCCTTTAAAGTCTTGTCTAGGTAATAATAAATCAGCTTCTGAATAATCCCAGTAGGTGAGATTATCACCTTCTCCTTGCTACCCCTTCACAATAAAGATGGTTCTCTTTTCCAACTCSTAGAAAGAAAGTCCATGGTCATGCAGATATGTCATTGTTCAAATTGCAACAACCCTGAAGAGGCTACAGTGGTACTGAACGAGATTTAAAAGTACAGATCCTCCAGAACTCACCTCTCTGTTCTGTGACCAAACTACCTGAAATTGTATTGTCAAATAYCGTGTCACCACTGGAAACACACCAAAATATCTCAAGCCAAATAGAAAAGTTTTTAAAGGAACAGTTGCACACATTTTTTTTTAATCTTCTCATATAAGTCTTAACAGTTTTACAAGTCATACAACAAAGGCTGAAAAGCCAAGCAAAAAGATTTGAAGAATGCTCTTTCTTAATCATGATTTTTTTTTTTTTAAATGTAATATCTATGGCTTGAAGAAAGCCATATCTAGTAAGTATTTGTATTTTTAATTACTTAACTTTACCTCCAAATGCCAAGTGGCCTGCAGTGGAAGATCAACCTCCACACCTCTGCAAATCCTGAGCAAGAAAACATTGTTCCACACACTTTTAGCTGTGGCTGTTCCTGCTGCTCTCCACATCTCAGCTGCCTTACCTGTCCTGCACTTCAAGAAGGTTATGAAGATGCATAGAAAAGAAATATTCCTTTCTTCAGTGTGCACAACACAATCTCGACATCTGGGGTCATAAGTTCAAAATCAGTTTATTAACTACTCAAATAAATGCAATAGATTCAACAGCCTATATTTTAAACAGTCCCAGGCATGGTTTCAGCTAGKGCTCTGTAGCAGTGGGAGTCAGCATGAGGCAAAGATCATCCCCTGCAAGATGTCAGTACTGTGGCTGTGGATGCTCTGTGACAGCTGACCTCAGAGCCAGGGAACAATCCCAGGCATAACTCACTTGCTCAAGTAGATACAGCCAGGGAGGGCAGTCGTGACACAAGGCCAACTGTGACCAGAGATGGGTGGGGTAGAATATATTTCTCTAAAAAAAGTGTTTTTCCAACCAAGAAACCCAGGAAATGCCTATGCATAACCCCATCGAAATAAGCCCTTTACTTCCCTACCTGCTGCTGCATATTTGCAAGCTCTACCACTCCTATGCTTCAATTTCTAATGCTGMTATTCAAAAATAAACAGCAGATATTCAAAGTTCTCTAAAAATGAGAATATMATGACACAGCATTTTTATTTAAAAAGCAATGACTTCCATTACTTCTTATACATTTTCAAGCATATGCATGGTTGGCAGCATGGGACTAAAAAGACCATAAGGTATCATTGTTTCTTAACTTCCCACTTTATTTATATTATTCTTCAAGTCCAGTCAAGAATCTGTCATCCTGGTTCCTGCTGACACAGTGGGGCTATTGTCACATTGTTGCTCTTAAATCTGGACTGGATGGTGGTGAAGACACTGCAAAAGTATCTTCTACTTTATATTTTTGTATTTGGTGCTCCAAGAAATAAAGCATTGTGTACTCTGTAACAGCAATAGCAAAAATTGTTAAATTTGTAATCATTAATCCTGTGATTTTAATGATTTAAGTAACTAGACATGAGCCACAAGCAACCAGAAAGAATGTTTTTCCCAAACAAGAAAGCATTTTTATAACAGATAAACACTGCCTTGAGCTCAAATTTTCACACACAGAGCAGTAAATTGAATTATAAAGTGCTAGAGAGCTGACTGGAGTTCCTAATTATTTCCAGACTTGTTAACTTTGGGAAAAATGGGAGAATGAGAAGAGTGTGTGGGGAAGCAGTGGGGTATTCCTGGAGAGTAGTGGAAGAGGCCCACACATACACATGACCTTGCTGAATTTCCCAGGGAAAGACTTTCCTTACTGCTACTGAAAAACCACGGAGTGGAGGACCCTGAGTTCTCACTATCCACAGTCCCAAGACCTGTCCCCTAAAAAGGCAGAAAAGAAATTGCCCTTTTCCCTAACCTTGTGSGATGATTTGGGAAGAAATTTTATTTTTTTGTTCCCGTTCTGCTTCCCTAGTTTTTGTAGAAAGGACTATTTATAAAATCATCAAATCCCAAATCCCCACAGTTGAAAAGGATTTTGACACTCAAACTCCTTATCTCCAAGACAGGAGCAGTGGATTTCTCATCACAGATTCACCACACAGGGAAAATTTTGACTTAAAAAAATCACTGATATGAACCTTTGATTTTATGGGTGAGTGTTCTTGATGTGAAKAAGAGGTCAGCAGTCTTCTCCCCCTCATTGTTTTTTCTGTATACAAGGACTTTCTGGAGGTTTATGATGTCACCTTTAACCCAAGTTATAAATACACAATACTGAGATCATAGGACACATTAATTTCCTGCTCTGACATTACACAAATTTAAAAATCTGTGAGAGAATAAACATATAAACCAAAATCCACTCCTATTTTAAATCCACTTGCTTCCAAGTTCACACTATTACATTGGCAGAGAACATTTATTATCAATTAACACAGTAAAAACAGAAGGCAACATTCCTGTAAAATTGTCCTCTTAATATCCGTGTGATTACGCACAACAAGATGGATTCTAAATTCTCAAGATAGAGTGCAACACACACGTAAAGGCTGCATATTGCAAATGCTTGGCATTTTTTTAGGTCAGAACAGCCCTGTTGCCTTCCAGTAAACTGTCTGTATGCACAAAGTTAGGCACAAGAACTGGAGAAAAAAAACAGTGAATAGAACATGTGGTTTTGGTCATCCCAAATCTATTTGCAGGTTTGTGTGTGAAAATATTTTTTCTAGTTTGATTTTTGTAGAAAAAAATAAATAATTATTATTMTAAATTTTATGCAATTTTGTTGTTTTCTTTGTATGCACCTGAGATTTTGTTTGGTTTAAATTAAATGTTTTATTCAATGTAGTTTGTTTCAATTTCCTTTTCAGGAAAAAAAAAATTAAATAACAGTAAAACTACAATTTCTCACTTGTTTATACAGCCTTAATCATTACATCCTAAGTGCTTGCCAGGTTGGAGCCCACCTAAGTGAATTAAATGATCCAAGTGTYATTATGTCTTGAGTTCTCATTCCCAGTCAGAGCACCCAGCAGGTCTGTGAATATCTTGATTGTTCATTTGCTCGGAGACTGAGGGAGAGTAGTGTTCATCCAAATTTTATATTAATTATGGTTTCCTGAATACAATTAAGAAGCTTTGTAGTTTCTGAAAACCAGCCCTAGAAATTATTTGCTTTAAGGATACTCATATCTGCTCCAGATGCAAAGTTTAAGACATTCTGTTTTCYTTTTTGGCTCCCAGATTCTTCCTTTCTACAAAAAAAAAAACCTCTGCAAAATATGAAAGATTTGCAGTCACTGCTAAATTCTCAGTTTGTTTTTTAACTTCTCTTTTTTTTTACAGTTTCCTCATCTCTGTTTAGAAGTATTCATTCACTTCTTGWCTGCTTTTCTAGTCTTTGCACATTTTTCTCATCTTGAGAGATTTCTGAAGCTGATTTAAAACACAAAATAAAAATAGACTCTGATTTTTGTTAACGTTTGCTCCTTAGCCTGTCAGCAGATTCTGCTGACACAACAGCTTCCCATTGCATCAGTGACCATTTTATATTGGTGATGAACATCTTGTACTGGCCACAGAAAACTTGCAAGATATCAGGGGAGCAGATTGTCAAATATATCCRAAGGTAAGAAGTCATGTAAAGCAGTCCTAAGTTTAGTCTGTTTTGGAGATAGTGTCTTACACTAGATTGATTACACACAGCCTGCAAAGTGTGCTCATGCATCCACTCTTGCTGTGTGCTGAAAGATAAAAACCCCATTTGCTGTATTTCATACTGGTGGTCTTTCACACTGGTAATGGAGATCTGCATGTTGCTTGTAAATCACATATATAATGACTGCCAGATAACAACCCACTTAACTGCAGAATGAAGTGTTTCTTAGCTGGAAACTGAGCTGTGCCACGTCCATGATGCAGTGACTTAGGGCACAAAGCACTGGGTGAGTCACTGCTTTGTACCCCCATTAAAACAGACACATGAAGGGCTCTCTGCAGGGTGATGCTGTGGTCATGATCCACCACTGGTTAGCCAAGTCTCCGTCCTGTGCTGGAGCTGAATTTGTTTGTCATGTTCCTCTACCACCATCCTCTGAATGATATCCAAGTACTCTGTGTACATCCAAGACAAGTTCTAACACTTGTCTTGAGTCCAGAGAAAGCACAGGACRCCCTCCCTCTCAGAGTTTCCCGTTCAGTAGGTATGGTTCCCATCAAACCAAGAGAGAAGTCACTTCTGAGCCCACAGTTGTTACTGACCATCGTTCAAGGAGCAGTCATTAAACTGCAGTAACAGAACTGCCAGGGCTTCTCTGAAAAGGCTCCTCCTGCTCCCCAGAGCTTCCCMGAGCTCCCCTTCATAAACTATTTTGATGTCTAAAGATTCTGATCTRGAGRGTGGTAAAACACTGGAAAAGAGCCCGCCCTCCCCAGAAACATCCAASGACAGTCTGGACAGGGCTCTGAGCAACCTGATCTAGCTAAAGACGTCCCTGCTCATTCCAAAGGGATTGGACTAGATGACCTTTACARGTCCCTTCTAACTTACACTATCCTATAATTCTATGCAATTTTATGACTCTGTAAGACCGAGGTTTTATTATCAGGTATGTCTGCAAAAACTAAGATACACCTACACAATGCTCTCAATTATTTTTTTTTTCTTTCTGAGATATGATTTATTATTTTAACCATGAGATATTCAACCCTGACACATCTGCAGTACTTACACCTAGGCTGCCATGATTCCTGAAGTCCTTGCTGGTCAGGAAGCTGGTAGTTCCCCAGCAGAGAGWTGGTTGTCACTAGCTAGCCACAACAGGCTTTCCAGGTGAACAGGGTTCAGAAAATGCCTAGAGCAACACTCTGTTTTTGTCCTTCCCTGGAGAACTGCATGTCCCTTTCTAAGCAAACAAGGGGTGCCCCTCAAAATGCAATGACACGGTCCCTTCCCCTCAGTAGCCCTGGGGGTCATTCCCTCACCAAGGAGTTTCTCAGCCATGTTTGACTTCTTCCCTGCTGCTGCTGGTCCCAGTAGGAGGCATAAAGGTGGCCAGTTCCTCAGAGAGACCCCCGTGCAGCAATATCCGCAGAGGGGGCGGGTTTGACTGTCTCCCCAGCAAAGCCCACAAGTGGCCATGTCCGCAGGACAGACACATCTGTGTCCCCAGTGTCACCCACACACMTGCACTGCTTGGAGCAGGGCACAGCCACCATCCACCTGGATGTACAGCCAGACCCAAATCTGCAAGTGTGTCCTTTCCATGGGCTTACTGGAGGCTTTGCCTGACATGTCACACATGGGGCTCAGGCTGGGATTATGTCACACCCAGCCATCCACCTTCCACCTCCCTGGAAAGTGCTCACTCAGAGTCTGCCGGGCGGCAGGTGGAGGTTGGGCTGTACAGAGGCTGGATATTAAAAACCGAGCTATAACCTATTGACAGTGACAACAAACCAATAAAATCTCTCTGAWCTCCCTTTTTTTCTGGCTGCTGAGCCTATTACCATCATGGGCAGGATGGTACTCCAGGTAGCCAGGGTAAYAAAGCCTGTCTAAATGGGTTTATTTGCACATCTGCCAACAGTATTACTCGAAATGAAAGCAGGGRCTTGGGCACACCAGGGCTGTCCATGGTCCCTCACAAGGGGGATCCAAGACAGCATCTGACATCTGAGGCTCTGGGGAATTGCTCTCCTGAGCTGCATGGCCACGCTGAGAGAGCCCCCAGCCCACTGGCACTGCCCTCTGCTGCTCCTCTACGCTCCCCGCCTCGCCAAACTCCTGACACAAAATGGACAAATATTTATTTGCCTTAGATCCTATGGCAGGAGTGTTTAGGCCCAGAAGGTGACAGACATGCAAGTTTGTGTTTTTAAAACACCAAGGAGTTTACAGAACAAATACAGCTCCTCATCTTAAGCTGAATATTTTTAAACAAGGTTGTCATAACGTCAYGTTTGCCAGCACTTTGCAGCTAAGGCAGCACTGGGGAAAAATGGTTATAATGCTTTCCCAATAATGGGAACAGCTCAATGTAAACAGAGTTTTTCATCAGTGTTACACCAAGAACTGGAATAATAAATAGAGCTAGGGGGTAGCCCCACACTTCAAATAATTTGTGGAAACCGACTTCCACAAACTCAGCCTATTTCGTATTTGTGCAGTTGCTGACCATAAGGATGGCAATAACCCTTGCTGTGTCTTGGACAAGTGCCGTGCTAATCACTCCTCACATCACCTCCAGCCTCAGGAACTGAGATCACTTGACACTGCACAAGTGTCCAAACTGTAATGAATTTCTTCAGCTTCCAGGTCAGCCCATTCAGTTTGACTGGCAGGTCGGCACAGCAACCGTCTGCTTGGGTGGCAAAGAGGAGCTTATTTCTATACCTTCTGGAAGTACCATTACCCAGAGAAAACATGGTCTATTARGATTTTTGTGTAAAGATAAAATGATAGAAAATATACCAAACTGGTGTTCCATTCAGCAGCACTTTAAAATTTTATAGTTGAACATACAGAGATAAAAACCAGAAAGTAGACATACTACAAAAATCAGGCTGCTAAAATTATTAATGCTTTCTCTGAAGATGCCTGATTACTCATTTATTTCCTCATGCCAACAACAGGATTCACCATTCACTCTGGAATCAGAAGTATGACCATGATATTTAAAAAGAAAAGCCACAAGTAATAGCACTTAGTGTAGAAAGAATCAGCATGTTCAGTAAATTTTCTCTAATTTACTTATGATTTTCACACTGGATATTGTTTCACAAGGATATGTGTGAATTTCCTCTYCGCTTCACTGCCATTCTCAAAAACGCCATAAGCCAAATAATTTTCTGGTGAAATTTGGCTTTCTTTGAGTGCAGCCAGCAATAGCTGCTTTGCTAGCTTTGGAATCAGTCACAAAGTAGCTCTGTTGCTAAATCCACAGGAAGGATTTTTCCAAGTTTTCACTTCAAGAGGATTTCCTTTTTAAGATTTCTCATCTTTGACGAGGGTAATACATTCATTCCCTGCTTTTACTGCCCAGAGAATTATGCACAAGCATGGSAGATTTCAAGGATATCTTGTAAGGTCATATCCATACACGGGCACCTCACCTGTGGTTTTGCAAGACCCCAGACCCCTGGTTCCTGTCACTGTCATACACATTCCCAAAAACACCAGCTCTGAGAATCTCATGTTGTTTCACAGTGAATTTGGGCAGCAAAAGTGAGACATAATTTACGAAGAAATTATATAACTTCTATCTAAAAGGGGAAAAAACCCACAGCAGATGTTGTSCAAGGTGCATATTTCCTCCTGACCCCACATCTAGCCTGCTTTTTACTCCTACTTTGTTCTATTATGTGCTAATGACCTATTTAAACAGTGGCGATAAGTAGCAGCATCTAATAGAAYCAACAGTGAGTTACAAGCTTTTGGCACATTCCAGAGACAGCTYCCAAAGATTTGGAGAATTTCAGACCCATTTGAGACTCCAGCCCAAGCACAGAAAATCCTGGAAAGTAATATTATCTTGCCATGTGTCGCTTAGGAACTAAAAATGAATATCCCAAAGAGTTTGATTCCTGGCACTTAGTAGATGGTAAATATTATTATTATTTTTAAACCAATGTTATTATTGGAAAGACATTAATAATTTGAAAATGAGATTAGTGTTGAAAAGACTTCTTTGGTTTTGGCATTTTGTAACCTTTGAATCTGGGTAGACTATTCCTGGACAAGAATTTCAGCTGGAATTTTATTTTCATTTTTCCTCTATTTACTCTGTGATCTATTCCAGTATACACAGTGCAACGTTGACTTTGCCTGGGGCTATCATCTATATTTTTTTTTCTTAAATTTAAAGGGTTTCAAAGAAATAAATTCATAAAGCTCCTACCACAGGAATAAATGAGGCTCCATTCCTTGAGAAGCTCATACATAGTCCAGTGGCTGTGGCCATCATTCAACAGAACTGTGGAAAGGGTGCAATAAATATCTGGATAATTCCATGGACTACTCTGTATTTCTTGGAAATAAATGGTTTAAAAATCTTACTTTCCTTTTTTTTTCCTGACCTGAATGAGTTTGAGATACTGTGTCAACACTTCATAGAACATCCCTATGCAGATCCATGGTCAGTTCCTAGTTCTTTACTTGAGAAGTGGCTCATTCTTGATGAACTACACAAACAGCAATAAACGGTAGAGAAATGAGAACTAATTTGAGTGTGTTTCGCTGGCTTTTACACAAAATTTGCGTTGATTTTTCACACAATAATCTATAAGTAATGTATCCCAGACCTCCATGGCAAAAGTAGATCAGTCACCTGCAATTTATGGGGCAAACAAACCCAAGCAGAACAGAATGTGCTGTATGTGTACAGGCTCACATATTTTACAATGTTAGTGTAAGGGATATTAAATGAGATAGACATAAAAACAAAGACCTGAGACTGGTGCATTTAAAGCACCAACACCATCCAAATAAGGCTTTGCATATTTTTCTATAAAGTGAGAAGAGAAACAAAGCAAATAAAGACACAGAGGTAGATATCGCAAATGAAACGTCAGGAAAGAAGTGGTTTAGAGGTTTCTAAATATAAATTAATWATATTTGTTAGATTATTTTTCCTTTGATTTCTAAATGGAACCTGGAATGGGAGGGAAAATTTGAAGTACATAATTATATCTTACAGACTTTAGAGCATAATGTCCTTGAGTGGGGTAAACAGTAATTCTACTTTCCTGTCCTCTCCCAAATAGACACTTCCTGCTGATTCCAGCTCTGTAAATCTCTTCAGCCTCAAACTTGTGGATCAGAAATTAAAAGTCTTACTGTAAAAACTTCTTGCTTCTTTTCCAAGGTGTCACAGGTGTGATTTCTGCAATTAAGGTAAGGACAGRATAGAAAATGTTTGTGTGATAAATCCAGAAGGGAGACCTGGAAAAGATCTTTAATAGTCTCCTGTATCATGAACACTCAGAGGAGTATCACAGAAGTTTTTCAAAACATGAAAAGTCAGCACATCTAACAATATGTATATTGATATATAAAACGTTAGAAACTCATGAAAAGAGCTTGTTAAAATAAATAAATAAATATATATATGTACCTAACAGAGAGAGAATTTGCATTAGTCTAAAATGGGTTTGATGGAGAAAGGAAAGCTTTTAGGTCACTCTTATGGAAATGCAATATGGATCCAAACTCATGAAGCGATTTTTGAAGYAACTTCTTTTGAAGCAAGTGGCATTAACCACAGCCTGGAAGCGCACAAAGTGCACACATAAAATTAATCTGTAATTTCCAGGATATTCAGAAGAAGGAAGGATTACTAGTAAGAAGCCAGTGATCCACTTTTTTTTCCAGCCTTAAGGAGATGTGAGCAGACAAACACACAGATAAAATGTCACAGACATGAAATCACACAGCAAGTATCTTCAGTGGAGTGGCCACTCTCCCAAAAACTGAAACGAGAAGGAGGCATTTGGGCAGGAAGAAGCAAATCTACTGTGTACCATCCAGCAGTCCCCACAGCCTGCTTGGCAACCTCAGAAGTGCATGGCCCTTAAAAACCTTTTTCCAATACTGACTTACAATAACATATTTGGCTTGCATCAGGCCCATAATGTGCTGGGTATGCTCTAAAAATAGGACAACATGGGCCTTGCCCCAAGCAGCTCAATATTTAAGATGTCAACCACTAGATTAAGGGAGGGGAAAAGGGATAAAACCTTTTAAAAAATAGCATCAGCTACTTTGGCATGTTATCTAACCACTATTATCTGGGAATTTCTTGCTCAGAGGCATGTTCAGTGTGAGAGGGAGCCAAGCTCCAAGCRCCCAGAGGGCAGCACAATCACGGTTTGAACAGCTGCACAATCTACTGTGAGCAGCAATTCATCCTGACATCTCACAGGGACAGAAGTATTTTTGTGGGAGGTCCCTGAAGAGCTGCTGTCTGTCCTTCTTGCCCCAATCTGACCCCAGATACTCAAGCAGCATCTCCATATGGTCAGCAATGTGCATAGGACCTTGCTGGGTGGGGAACTCTGGGTTCATCTCTCCCCTCTCCTTCAAACATTTATGAGTTGCAGCCAGAGTCAAGCAGATTAAAGTCCAAAATCTCCATTCCTGTCATTCAGAAGCTGTTCACATTTATACAGCACCTCCCTGTTTGTGATTAGGATGCTTTCCTGGGAAATGGAAATTTGAGCTCATCAAGACTGAGCTGGGTGCTGATACCTCCCATTCAATTCTCTGCTTCATGGCCAAGGGCTGTAATTCTCAAACACTACCAAGAGATAGGCAGGGCTGGCAGAAGCTTTTTTTTTTTTTTTTTTTTTTAATAAACTGAGTGGTGGACTAATTCTGGATGTTCGTTTCTACTCAT
>NW_026623236.1:6947892-6951513 GCF_030028575.1 Malurus melanocephalus
ACTGAGTTTAACTGAGTTTGGGGATTGTCTGTGTGAGTGGATGCCAGGTGTGACTCCTGGCAGCCCCCAGCCAGGGGCCTTCTCATTGAAGGGAGGGACTTGCAACCACTGAGCACTGTAAACTCTCTCTCCCACTGACCAAAGCTGGAAATTTCTATACATGACTATGGAGACTGGATTCCTCGTTAAAGTCTGACATCTAGTATCTAAATACTTTATCTTATCTAGTTCTTAAGTAGAATCATAGAATCATAGATGGGTTTGGGTMTGAAGCAACCTTTAAAGGTCACCAAGGCCAATGCCCTCCAATGAGCAGGAACTTCTTCAACCAGACAAAGCTGCTCAGAATCCCATCCAATCAAATAGAATAGAAGCCTTTCAGGATTGACTGAACTAATTGGAAAGTGCATGCACACATTGGGAAGAAAAAAAAAATATTCCATTTATCCCTCAAGTATATTGAGGAATTCCTGTCCGTCTCCTGACCACTTTCCAAAAATTTTTACTACTTTTTTTTTTTAAGAAACTATACCCACCAGATTATGGGTCTCAAATTCTGCTTTTAACAGTGTCTTGGAGTAGAAGGTAATCTGTGCCTGTAAGAAGTGCCCAATGCTGACTTTTGCTGTGCTGAAGCCACTCAATGAAGCCCAGGCTGCTGACAGTGCACTGGAGTATCCCATGATCACAACGCTTTTCAAATTTCAGAGGCACCTGCAGGATGTAGCCAACTTCAACTTAATTCTGAATATATCTGTCTAACTCATATTTCTTCAGATCTCTCTCAAYAGGCAAATCTTATCCTGCAAAATAAATCTTGCCCAAYTGTTTTTAAGGCTAGTCWTTTCCAGTCTGAAGCACATRGGGAACATTTTGAGGGKTTTAAGTGTTACTTTTTTAAAGAGCACAATAAAAAAAGAATCTCTTTCGGCCAAGACTGTGTGGAAATAATCTGTGGGTAGCTAGAAGTGTTTTTGTTGTGACTACTATTTTATTAATACTGAAAATCTGAGAAAATTAAACAGAAAATTAAAACAGGGCTATGCAGTAGAGAAAGCTGTAATATACTACACCCTGCATTTTCAAATTTCTGGAGTCTTCTTGTCTTCAGAAACAGCAGATGAACTCCAAGTATAAAACTTCAGRTTTTTAAGGAGGAGATTTAATAGGACTAAAAAAGTGATGCCTCATAAACATGCCACAGGATGGACTCTCCAGTTATGTTTTTTTCTATGCTTGGCCTGCATGGATGACAATGAAATGCATTGTGAATTTATAATCGGCAGATTTAAGTGATAGACATGCTTCAATTTTTTCTTACCCTTTCCTAGGTTTCCATCCTCATGGGCAAGGGCGTTAAATGTTTCAGATGTTATGAAATTTTACACACACTGGTGGTTAATGAATTTTAGGAGTTGTGAAGCTCAACATTGCTGTATTTCTAGGTTCTCTTAAAAGCCTCATCTAACCCCCACAGTCAGTGATGTTGTGGTAGGGACCCAAAGGAAAACAATATGAGTTCTGATTTGTGCTACTTAAGAAGAGTGTATCCATACTGGCATATTAACATGCAAATTTTATACATGGGCCTGCCAAAAAATATAAGTGTTCCATCCAATATATATAAATACAGTCCACTTCTCTGAAGAGGCATCATTTTAATGAAATGTACATTTGGAGCATTGCTCACTAAGAATTTATACTTCTCTTTTCGGTGTTTATGTTAATACAAAACAGATTGCCAAGTTTTAATAAAAAGGCAGTTATCTTCTTYTGCTAATGGATTAAATGCAGGATATTTGAATTTCAGTGCTGCATCCAAGAGCATAGGTGGCCCAAGTGCTTTTGTCCTATTTCAACATTTAGTTATAACACCATATACAMAGTCCATACATAAAACTGCTGGTGTTCACAGAGGGGATCAGGAGGAGGTAAGGAGTTTTTAACTTCTGTCCACATCACATGCAGCACTTCTTCAGACTACCTATCAAGAAATATGTCTGCCTCTCAAGAGGAGAGTTCCTCATTATTTCAAGGAGGTCTGAAGGTTGCACAGCAAAGCAAAACATAACTTGATGTTTGTGCTTAGCAGATTTGTATTTTGACTCACACAAAATCAAAAACAATTTAGTATTTGAATGTCCCTACTTTGCCAGTACAGAAGAGGTGATGTGATTCAATTATTTGGTGCTTTGAACATCCTAATTTTTCCCTKCACTTTGCTTTGCTGACTAAAGCAATCACATGGCTCTATATGCGGTGGAAGAYTGACATGTGGAAAAAACCTGGGAATATGATGAGTTGGGCTTACCATTGTTTTCATGCTGGGATTTGTGCAGATTTAAGAGTCTTCCCAGATCTGCTGTAAGAGCTTCAAGAGAAGGCTTCTGTTCAGCTGTTGGTACTTACTTCTTTCAATTTAGCACTGAAAAACTGGTAAAGTTTCATTGGATACAGAAAAAAAAAAAACAACCAAACAACCAGGAGTAGGTGTCAGGGAACAACGCAGGCTTCTGGCTGCTCTGTGAATTTGCTAATTGCTCATATCCCCTCTGCACTACTTGTCTTTTATCTGTGCTCTTCCTGAGTTCAGGTGTCAGAGTTTTGAACCTTAATAGGGCAGATCCTGGGGTAGCAGGGCAGTGCACTAAGCTTTCTTTCATATGATCTGAGAAGCTTGATTTCTCCCTGCCAGCTTTTCCAAACSTGGTACAAATGGGGAAAAAGCCTGACCCTCCTTAAAGGTGCCAGACCTGCCATCTGGGCTKACACAAATGCACGGCCATCCATCACACAGTGTTGTTGGGGAAAGCTTAGCTCCCTGCTGATGCACAAAAAAGCCCATATTGTTTGAGGGTTTAAATAGCTGTTTAATACATTCAAGCTTGGTTTTGCTGTTGTTGTTGGGATCTGTCTGTTCTTTTCAAGAAAGCTGGGGCTGACTTTCAGAAGAGTGAACTCTAACTTTGTGAAGAGCCGCAGACAAACACATTGGGACTGTGTTGGGACCGTGTTTGGAAGCATGTTCAGGCAGTTTTCCCTGTCTGCGGGACCRTGCTGTACTTTGAAAACAATTCCTCGCATGCATATGAAAACATATTTATGTGTATCAAAGGGTTTTATGACACAAGGCAAACTGAAACATTAGAAATGGAAACCTGATGGCAATTCCTTTCCATATTTCTTCTTCAAAAGCTGAAAATTTGGCAAATGGACTAAACCCACATTTAGTAATGAGGGAACTACAGCAAATAACTACATGTGAAAATGATCCCCTGGTCATGCATGTGTACACACAGTGAAAGCTGGGGTATATGTACCCATTATATGATAACACTGTGAGTGCTGGGGAATCACAATGACGGTTATTAAAAGATTTTAATTTCTGGTAGAAAAAGGCAAARTAGTGCTACCATATTGCTACTTTTTAGGACAAGAGCTGATGACCTAAAGTGGATACAAATGGAATAGCTTTTAGGACAAATCACTCTACTCGCATAACAACCTGCAAATTGCAACTTTTTATGATCTGACCTTTGAGTTTAATTCTTATGAAGTTAAACTGATTCTCATTCTCAGAATAGATCCATACCCAGAAGCTCTTTTAGCAAATGAGGTTAA
>NW_026623236.1:6953348-6994665 GCF_030028575.1 Malurus melanocephalus
AATAAAATAAAATAAAATAAAATAAAATAAAATAAAATAAAATAAACCCACATTGGTATCTTGCCAAATGCATCCTTTCAGACAAGACACTGTCATTTCTCTGCTAGATTAGGAACTGAATAAAAGTATCAACTGTTGTAATGTAAAAAAACACCTGATAACATGCTGTTGGTGGAATAAGAAGCYCTCAAGGAGAAAAGGCTCAGACTTGTTACAAATCCCACCTCATCACCTTGATTGTTTTACTGAGACCTTGCCTTCTGCAGGAAGCAGGATCAGAGCTCCCATTTCCTATGATTTTAGGAAGTTTTTCATTTCAGTTTGAAGAATTGCCACCAGCCTGGAATTCTTTATTTGGAATGAGGAATACTCAAGATGCCWTCAAGGGCTTTTGAAAGCGTGGGCTTCAGATTGCTGTTCACACAGCCTGACACCCTGAGCCACTGCTGGCTCGAAGTGACCCCTCCCAAAAAAGCCCATTTGACAGCTGATTCTGCCAGACTGRCTGCCAGTCCTCAATCAAGGGTGATTCACTTTAGGGGCCCTACCTTTCTTTGCCTATACAGGGACACATTGCTCTTGAGGCCCTCAGTGATATGGACTTTCCTGACTGAATTCTTGCTTGAAGCTCAAAAGCTGGCATTGAATCAAATGTGTTCTATATAAATACCCAGCCTTCAATTRAAATTTCCTGGAAGAAAATCTTTATCACACAAGTTATTTCGATTGCCAATTAAGTTTGTTTTCCAGCTTGTGTTTTTYGAGCTTTCAGTCATTGAAGGACACTATATATTTATATCTTTCTCTTAGCAGAGTTATGTTCTCCATAAATTGTATTTAAGTGGCCCTGTAAATTATTTCTGAAAAGCTAGAGACAGAGCWGTAAGGAAATCTGAGTTTACACTTTTTCTAGATCTTAAATAATTGTTGTTAGAACTGAGGGGGRAGTAATAATTGGTGGTAAAGTCTTTCTTTTCCTTCTCTGTCTGTCTCTTTCTCTCTTATAATGAAAAATACTAAAATCTTTAAATYGCTTTCTCTATTTAAGACAGAAAGAAAAGGCTGAATAATATTTTTTTCTCCAAGCAACAACCCAAAAGAAAAATGGTATTGGATTATTTTTACTACAACAAAAAGCCTTTGCAGCTGAAAAAAATAAGTAMAAATGTCTCACATTGATGACAGTGAAATTAATATGTGGTCAAGAAAAGTTTCATAAACCAGATTTCCTAAARACTTTTGAGTTTTTCTGTGATTGACAGCGCATTTAGAAATGTTGGAAACAACTTCTGCTGCAATAGGCAGCTTGGATTAGGAAAAGTTCAAGTACAGGCGTCACAGTGGCACAAGACTGAGTTACTTTTTAAAATTTCCATCTTTGATGATGATTTCTGGCACATGAGTTCTGTCTTTCACTCCTGTTTTGCATCACACCATTCCTTTTCAGGCAACTTAGCCACCAGGCATCCCCTGCCTTAAAGACCTTGTGCAGGGATGGGTTCTGCCTGCCAGCTGAGGACTCCTTATCACCAGGGCCTGTCAAAAATCCCCTTGTGTTAGCAATAGCTGCTCTTGTGCTCTTCTTCATGGTTGGTAACATTGCTATCTCCTCTGCAAGAACAGCATTCAAGTCTGTCATTTCAACGACTCTGAATTTCTTATTTTTGTTGGGCAGTGCTGCTATTCCCATTCATTGTGCACTCCTGGGACTGGCATATTGAGTCATTCCTCTGTGCTCCATGACTGCCAGGTCAAGCTCTTTTCATACAGGAGAGAGGCTTGTAGAAAGATTGGATGAAGAATATTGCCCACCTAATATCCTAATGTTGCTTTCTGTGATGTGACTGAACAGCATATCCCAAAAGTTTGACATACAAGATGATTTTATTTGAGTAAAAAATCAGCAAATGGAAAGAAACAAAACTTTTTTACAGTGGCCCATGGAGCTATTCCTATGGCTTTTCCAACAGCAGCATTGAAAACACTGTAGTGATTTGATGCAGAGGAGAAACACAACAGTGAGTTCATTGAGTGTGGAGGGAAGGATTCACACTAGTTACCCTTGGTTTTCCATGTAAAATTCAAATGGCCAAGGAAACATTTGTGACCACCAAACTATATTCTGATTGTAAATGCTTGTTCAGCTAAAGACATACAAGAATTGACCAGAAACACTTGGGGTTTTGGGTTTTTTTTTTTGCTTGGGGAGGTGGGTAGCATTTTTACTTTTCMTAAATAAAGGTTTGCTTTTCCACTGAAGTGCAAACAAGCTAAGCTAAATGATCTTGAGCCATAAATACAGGAATCTGACTGTAGTTTGGCCTGTCCACACCAGAGGTCCATGTTCTGTTTCCAAGAGTGCCTGTAGCAGTTGTCTAGGGAAGGCAGCAAGAACAGCGCAGGTCTGCAATAATATCTCCTCAAAATACAGCCTCAGTCTCACAGAAGTTGTAGATCAGGCAGTATTCTGGTCTGGAACTGCTTTTTTGTCTACTGTTTTCAACTCGAGCACCAATTAGCATCAAAATTATCCAGTCTCGAGGTGTTCCACAGCTTACCATTGATTTATGGAAGAAATAGCCCCTTTTTTTCTTTCACAGTTGTCACACATTAATTCCATAGAAGGTCTCATTGCTCTGTTTTGACTGCTTTTGTGTGGTAAAAGCAACACTGCTTTTAAGTGTTGTTACTTTTTTACAAGTACTGTGCAAGTACAGTGCTTGTCTTCTGTAGCAAAAGCATGATTTTAGAGAGCAGTACTGTATTTCTTGTCAGGCATCTCATGCYCTCCTCAGTCACTCCTTACAGAAGCTGTGCCCTAATTTGATAGCTCATCTTTTCCAGACCTTTTCCCAGCTCTGTGGCACTCTTCAGGAGTCACAGACTCCACAGCACTACCATAGACTCTTCAGTGGCAGGATCATAAGCAGTTTTCAAACTCTGCTTGCTGCCAGCRCCTAACATATGATTTATTTTTTCACTGCTTCTGCAAATTGAGATGGTGTCTCCATGGAAGCACATACTGTAAAGATCTCATTTGTGAAAGACAGTGGCAACAGTTCTTGAGATCCACCGCTGAACTGGTAAAACTWGAATTGCTTTTTCTTGTATGCCTTGTTTTACGTTTACCTACATCAAATATCTTCTGTTTACTCAGTTACTTTATCATGTCAGGTCCTTCTTCAACCATGAAGAGGCCCTTGTCCCTACCACCCTAAATAACTTACTATCATCAGTGTACCTTGTCACCTCATTATTCACTCCTCTTTCCGTATCACTTATGAACATGTTGAACAGCACAGGCCAGAACACGGATCCTGCAGGATTTCWCTCTTGACTTCTCTCCACCTTTCATTCCTAACCTTTTCTTTCCTATCTTTTAATCAGATAGAGTCATGTCAGAGTTTTGGTTCTCATCCCATGGCAGCTTAGTTTTTGTAGCAGGCATGGGTGAGGAAACCTTGCTGAAAGCTTTCTGGATTTTYAAGAAGGAGAATACAGCTGTGCCTTCCTGTACTGTGTACTTCAGAGAACTAATATGAAAGCTTGTAACTGCAAGCACTGAATATGTTGAATAAAACCTGAGGTTTTTTGTTTTTTTTTTTTTTTTAATTGAGATCACTCTGCACATAATTCTCTTCCCAGCAATCAGCTCTGCCGTGTCTGCTGTGTCTACTTAGCTGACAGAAGCCAATGATACTTATTCAGCCTCAGCAATATCCTTTCTGCTAATCCAAACAGCATCACAAGCCTGATGGTTGTTTTAAACTGTGACTTTTTTGCTCCAGAGTTTGATTTTGTATAAGGCAATTGATGACACGATTGACCCAAGGCCAAGAAGTGTGCGGTTTGGTTGTTTGAATGATACCTCCTGGCAAATAATCATCTTTTCTGCTCATTATTTTGGACATAAAACACACCCTCCATAAAAATCCTCGCTGAAGTCAGCTTTAAAAACACACATACCACATTACGAGCATGTACTAGGCTAAAATATTTTTGACATGTATATAAACTCAGAAAGTTATTACAAATATTCAGATGATATTATTTGAAATGAGGGAAACACTGAGGTATGGATATCAGGAGTTCTAATCAAAATTCCATTGAGACTTCAATTTGGGGCTGAAGCTATACAAAATATTTGCATCTGAAGCAAAATCCACAAATATTTGGATTTTCATCAGTTCTGCTTGGATGAAAAACTGTCAGGCACTGCAGTTTTGGCAGTCAAAAATTGCTTTTCCTAAATGTTAACTGTGTTTCCCACCCATTGGAAGAATTGCAGAAGACCCAGGGGGGCTTCTAGCTCATATAAAGCCGAGTGCCAAAAAAAAGAACTTCCTCAGGGGTTCCTTGTTTCTCCTCAGGGGTAGTCTGTCACCTCCAAACCYATGCCTCATTTTCATGGAGGAATAATTCCTTATGGCAACTTTCCATGATTCTGCCTTGGAACAGGGAAATTCCCAGCAGCCATGGATGCTGCAGTCTTACARCTTTGTTTAAACATCTGCTTAGATTAAGAAAATATTAGCACAATACTGGGCACAATGGTCTTTCCATAAAAGGGCTTTAAAATGTCTCTGCTCACAAAGTATTGTTTTCCCCAAAATGCAAGGAAGGGAACCAATCGCAGGTGTAAAATTTCAATGTGTGTATATGTTTTTCCAAAATCCTTCGAGGAAAATGTCACAGCTTGTGTCATAGCTTTAGAGAYGCAAGAATCTAATTCTTGATGATGGATGTTTTGAAACCTTTTTGCATGACAGAAATACTGACTCATTCTCCCTTCTCAGCTTAGAACTGTCACATAAAGATCTACCAGAAACATCATCAACTTTTATGTTGTTTTATGAGCTYAATAGATCTTCTTTTTCATAACAGTAAATTATTTAGTGAAGAGTGTTAAGCAATTAACAGGAGAAAACACAGCCACTTCTTCTCTTTCTGGTTTTTTTTCTTTCTAAGACCAACTTTATTAATGGACACTTTATGTTTCTAGATACCTAGAAAGCACATTCCAATTACAAATAGAGTTTAGAAATTAATTTTTTACTCTGCGTTGATCCCTTCAGCAAATATAAATGAACAATGCTGCGAGTCTTGCTCATGTTGACCGTGTGYTGTGACTACTATTGCAAGATCTTTCTTCTCTTCACTGACACCCTGGAGTATGTGACTGACTAAAATAGGAAGCATTGCTGCCTCTTGCCTGAGGAGATGACTCCTGAAACTGCAGAGCTATTTCCAAGAGAATTATTCAGGAACTTGGAGCAACTGTGTGTGCATTAGCACCCTTCCTTCCCTGCAAACCTCATTGGCACGGATACACTCACACGGGAAAGGAGGRGCACACAGAAGGGAACCACGCCAATATCTGTATCCATAGAAATACTTCTGGCTAGTGCATGGAAGAGTTATTTCACATCAATCTCTGCCCTGTAATTTCGGTGGAAGAATAGTGACATGCAGTGGATGAAAACACGTGAAGAAACAGACATAGAGATCCTTCCCATATACACAGATCAAGGTGAATCCAAAGTTGCTGCACTGAATTTAGCAAGTTTTMATTCTTGCCAATATACAGTCCTCATTCCTTTTTTTTTTTTTTAGGAACTGCCCAGATACGAGAAGTTTTTGTGTGGGAATTTAAACCTTGCCCTCCCTTGTATTTTAGCTATAAGACTATCCTGACTGCTAAAAATAAGTTGACCCCAGCCTGAGCAAAGTACTGGACTGAGTTTTGTGTTAGTAATGAAATCTTATAGCCAGTGAAGTTTTAAGTTTCATTGTGAACMTTTCACTCTGTTCTAACTTCATAATTCTTTGAAAACTTATGCKGAAATATTTTTCCTTATCAGTTTAT
Source organism: Malurus melanocephalus (assembly GCF_030028575.1). NCBI lineage: Eukaryota > Metazoa > Chordata > Aves > Passeriformes > Maluridae > Malurus > Malurus melanocephalus. The sequence goes on from NW_026623236.1 coordinate 6,959,215, forward strand.
GTGTCTGCGTATGTATGTGTAAATAAGTACTCATATAAAATAACAAGTTATGTACGCAAACTTTATATATATAGAATATGAAGGCAAGACTGTGTSGCTATTGGTATGAAATAGAAATGACCACATTACTCATGACTGATAAAACCATGAATGCTTTTCTCAAATGAGTGTGAATACAACGTTTCAGCCAAGTAAAGTTGGTACAAGATTAAGAACATTATAATTAGATATATAAGTGGGGGCTGTAGCTGGAAGTTTCACTTCAGTCTTAGCTGYAACAGTCACGACTGCAGCAATGTGTCCACTTCAGCACAGATAAGTGGATATACAGGGCTAGTTTACTGGAAATGAGTTGAATGAAATTACAACTCCATGGACCATTATATTGGCAACAACACAGTTTTGTGTCAGTGTACTTCAATTTCATGCTAAAAAAGAAAACAGCAAAGAGAGGGACAGCCWGGACCACACCTAATTCTTAGTTATAGTAAGCCTTTTTGAGATCTTTGACAAAGCAGACTGACCTCTGCTCTCAGGATTCTGTGAAAAGGCACAGTGTAGCAGCTCTAGTCAAGGTCTGGTTTAAGAAGAGAGGCAGCTAAGTTGTGTTGCCAGTGTTGKTTTACAGTGCTGGAAGAATAAGGCCACACCTGATGTTCAAAAMACTAAGGTTTTAGATTTCTGAACAGACAATTGTGCATGTCCAGCGCCAGAGCAAAAAGTTCCCAAATGCTGCTTTAGGAGGAGAAATAGAAGGAGCTCGTGTTCAGCYCAGCAAAGTTTAGAGGGTGTTGCTGCAGGCACAGGTATAAATGTCACTCTGTCTAATGGATAGCACCTTGCAAAGCATTGATAGAAAAGCACTTCCTTTTCCAAGGAAACCACAGGACTGGAACGAGCAAATCTGACACAAATGACAAGCGGTTACTGTGTGCAAGGGCAGGGCTGCTACATGCTGTATATTATGCCTGTGTATRTACAAGGAGATCCAGAGGAAATCAGAGTCCTTAGCACAGCGATTTTAGATAAAGTTCATCCCACCTAATTACAGACATCTTGTTACATCTGAGCTGGGCTTCCGTAGCTGCCCTTYGTAATTCTGGGAGACTTAGCAGTGCTTGTAGAAAGTAATTTATCTGATCTGCTTTTCTGTATCTTCTTTGGGGGRAAAAGAGGAATGAAAACCTAGAAGTTTCAATTTTCTGCCGTGGGCTATAAAGTAGTAACTAGACAACTGGTCCATGCGTAGTAGCTATGTGTGAAGAAATGCATAAAACCTGTGTACATGCACAGACCATCGACTCTGAAAAATGGTGGCTGTACAGTTTGTGTTTCCCAGGCGGCTGCTAAAGCTTCCATGGTACAGAATTACATTACCTCGGCATGGCATTTTCATGCATGCATGCATGCATGCATGATATATGCACATTTCACTCTATTTCAGTATTGTTCAATTCTTATTTCAGCCTCACCCCTCCTCACACCCCAAATTCTCCCCCTAGAGGTATCCTAAACGATGCAGGAAAGATAACGACAGTGGTGAGCTGATCCTCAACCTTGCTTGTTCAGAGAATCACTTTTTGTGTGTCATTTTGATCTCCAGTTTAGGCAGCCTGTTAACTAAAAAGGACAAGAGCAGCAGGAGCAAAGGTGGTTTCTGTTCATGAATACTACTTGAGAAAAACATTCCCTTCTACCTCTAACAACTTCTCCTTTCATGCTTGCCTCTTATATTCATTCTTATTTAAACATGGATAAATGTTTCTGAACTTTAAATCTGAACTTTTGCAAGCAGCATGATACACAATCATATCCTTATGAAAAACAYGGCATGGGTCTAATTAATTTTTTCAAACATCAGTATCTCAAAGCTTCAAAATATTTTTCTTTAGCAATGTTAATCATCAAAATTAAAACAAAATCTCTGTGTTCACTGAAGTCTAATTGTTTGCAAAGATTGTAAATCACCACCAGTTAGAAATCTGTTTTTTTTAAAAGTCCTTTGTTTCCTTTTTTGCCACTTTTTATTTGTGGGGGAAGGTATATGGAAGTAATGAACAGCATGTTAAAGGAAAAAAAGCAACAAGGCTGACAGTTTTTTGGGCAAGTTTCAGCTCAATGTGATTTCAAGTGGCAAAGATTTAGAAACCCTCCCAAATCACAGCTGACAGGGAGAGACAAAGCAGTATCTGCTGAAATGCATTCACTTTCCCAAGACCTAGATGCTTCACATTGCAAGAGATTGCAAAGTGCAGTGTTATGCAAAAACTTCCCATTTTACCTTTTGGGATAAGACAGCACTGCTGGCAGCTAATAATATACCACATCAAATATACTTTYTTAATATGAAACCCTTTTAACATAGCTTGGTCTTAACACCTGGTGGCTGGAAACAGCCAACCCGAGAACAACAAGATCTTAAGAACATGTGGACAAAATCTGCTCATGTGCTGGCATTTTAATTATGTTTGCCCTGACCCTTTTCCCATGTTCTATAAAACAGACCAACAGTATGGGGGGTGGGGAGGAACCCACCTCAGTRGCACCACCTCAGCTAAAACAGATGAGCATCACGTTCAGAATACTATTAGCAAACAGAAACAAAACAAAAACTGTTTTGTAAATGGACATGGAAGTTGAAGCTGATACTCAAAATAATTGTGAAAAGAGCTGTCACATAGCTCTTCTTAATAGCTTCAAGGACACCTTCCTCTGGCTTTTAAGCAGGATCACGGGCAGTGTTACGTGCTTTTATGGAGTCTGACCATTTTTCTTTCCATCCTCTATGCAAAAGGCAGGTGAAACAGATTATGGGTATTACAGAGGGCTTGTGATCGAACACACCACTGAGCCGGGGAAGCATCCTCTGAGGCAATGAATTCCAGCCCCCCAMTTCAAACCTGAAAACAACCTGGGTGGAATTATTCCATTTGGAGTCTGAWTGGAAGAACCAAAGTTCAGCACAGCCAGGATCCTGCCAATGGCCAGGACATCTCCCCGGGCATGAGCACTATGTGAGGAACCCAGCTAGTGCATGCCAAGGGTGGGTTGGCGTCACTTTTCTAACGGGGACATTGTACTGCATGCAAAATGGTATCACATTGCAAATTCTCCAGGGAGCCAGCTGAAGTTGCCAAAGTGAATGTGTTCTTTCTTAGTGCTCAAGTATTTCAACAGTCAAAGTTTAATCTTACCACTAATAGCATTGCTTTGTCCYGTTGGCAGTATTTTCAAAAACTAATTAAAACAAACTGATAGCAAGTCCACCTGGGACGTGTTTTTGTCTCAGAGTCCTATCGTCTAACAGCTGAATGAAGTTACAGAGATTGCATCTAGGAATATGAAAATCAATAACCAAAGAAACAGCACAGGGAAGGTTCATTTCCTCCAACAGGAACATTTGAGCTGGTAATGACGACGGACTGAGCAGAGCAGGGATTCCCTGYCCTGAGCCTCCAAACAGCAAGAAAAGGAGCAGGTCAGCTGTACCCAGTGATCCAAGTCAGCAGTCCATAATAACACCTTGTGCAGAGCAGYAGAGAAGAAGGTGTAAATGCCTGAGCAGTGCTGGGAAGAGGTCAGGGTCCCTGTAGGCTCCTCAGCGATGATCAGAGGCTCCTTCACAAGGACAGGTTCCTGCAGATTRCTGCAATGACAATGTGACAGGTTACTGCAGATTACTGCAAYGACAATGTGCTTCCAGAGAGGTGTCACTGCAATACTTTTTCTGCCCCTGCCTCGTGTCAGCAGGAGCAGGGCAGCACCTACAGCCCTGATGSTCAGGGAAAGCAGTCACCTGCCCTTGCCACACCACTGCACTCACTGGGAGTGTGAACCYACAGCTGCTCCAGTGTTAGCATAAAGCCTGAGCAGAGGAAGGAAGCTGAAGTCGCAGAGACTATGACAGATGTTGCGAAATGTCGACTTATTCATAGCAGAAAGTCAGGCAATCTTTTGAAAGCACTTTTTTCCCCCCCTTCCCCCCATTTTTTTTTAATGTGCAGACTTCAAAGCGATGAATTGTGGCATCTGTAACAGCTACCAAACCGTGCCAGCTGAAGCCAGTGGAGCACAGTCTACACTGATAGAATGCAAGTCATGCAATTATTCCAGTTTGCAGTCCTGGTTTTTGAAAAAACATATGGTCTGCAGCAAGGAAGCCAGGATATTTTAAAAGAGCTCCTACAGGGTTTCAAACTTTGATTTTACAGAGGTGTGGGAAAAGAAGCAGACTCTGATATTTAAATACATGTGTTGTCGTTTTGCTTATTGAAGAGAGCTGCGCTGTACTTTTACATATGCAGGGTGTATTCTGAGTTCCTAAGAAGCAGGCAGCAACATAAAGGTATTTCACACATTTCCTCCTTTTTGTTAACATTTAGGGAAACAGGGTGCAGTATTGGACCCTTGGTGAATTGCAAGAGGTCTGAACAGCTTTTTAAAAAGWCTAACATATCAATGTGAGAAAATTCTTAATTATCACAACAAAATTGTTCATCCAAGTATTCTTAGTCACTGGCTATGTACTGAAACACTGCTGTCAATGCAAAGTGAGGATCCATGAGGTCCATCTGGACTTATGGGCATAAAATCTGGCGACAAAATGGTGTCAGGTTGAAACATCTGCCAGGTCCAAACGGATGATGAGCATCTGTGCCGTGTCCTTGCCTGTTCACTCCACTCTGAGGACTKCCAGAGCTTAAAGGAAAGCCAAGCCAAGCTGATACCATGAGCTCCAGTTTGCATGTATTGATGATTTACATGTGCAAATATCCCTTCAGCCTCCTCATTCCCTCCCAATCATGAAGGCTTCTTAGTCTAAACTCTGCCTTTTAAAAGACRTGAACCTCTAAATCGGACTTCTGTGTCAGTGCATGTCTGCAGGACACTGTTCTTCAGGTTTGGTACCTATACTTGCTCTAACAGAAAGAAATTTAGTAACCGCTTTGTGGCTTTATCTAAAAGCTGGCTACAAACAGCCCTTCAGAAGCCCTTATCACTCTTGGATGTTGAAAAGCTAATCCTGGACATAAAGCAAGCCTTATATAATACATAAAAAAATCAACACTAGGCACCACCACAACCATGGTATAGGATGTTTCTGTTTATTACATGAATTATAACTCAGTTTCCAATGTCACTTTTTTATTGTCTGCCTTTTAAATATATTTTCAGTATATAYTGTCCAAGGCTAAGCTCCCAGGAAGTGCGGGACACCTTCTCTAGCTTTCAACACCAGAAAGTATCCCTGTCACATCTGGTTTGAACCTACACCTGACACAAATCAGAGCTCTCACTAGTAACTCCTGCAACAGGTCAGGATTATTTGACTGAGCTGCAGCTGCAGCAGAGCCCTTTGACCTCAAATACAGGGAAAGATATTAAACTTGTTCTGAAAAGTTGACTGGGTTAGCTTCAGAGTGTGAGATCTTAAGTATATATTTTTCATGAAGAGGAAAGAAACATCAGACAGCTCAGAAAACCGGATTTGTTTCTTATCAGCAACCAGGTGYTGGTGCTTTATGTGACTACCCAAACTCTTTATCACAAAGTTGTGCAGGCTTTCACCAATCTTCTCTACTTACTACTCTCCATCTCCACAGTCAGTAACTTCCTACACACATGATACCAGTCACTCAATTCTCTCTGGTTTAGTAGGAGTCATCTTCTATGAAGCTTCAGCAATCTGCTACTCCATGCCCATGGACTGAGTAATTCAGAACAGATTCATGCAGGAGGGGAGACCCAGCAGAGCATTTTTCTTTTGAGAGGCTGAGGGGGCCCACCACTTTGCTTTCTGTCATATCTTTGCTCAGAGATGCTGATGCTGCCTCAACTTTCCTCCTTCTCTCCCTGGAATATTTTCACAGGGGAAGGTTGCAATAGTTAAGTACAATATGGCTTGGTTACAAGATCCCTGAGGAAGGTTATGATAATGTTTGCTAATATCTGAGGCACATAAAAATCTATTTAATAGTAATGCTATTTAGACTCACAGAGAACAATCAAGCAYGGGATGGTAGCTATTCAAGCACACAATGCAGGAGTGTTTCCTAAGAGGAAGATCTACAGCTTATGAAACCRTCCCTAAAAGAAAGTTATCAGCAGCCAGGTCTCAGCCAGCTGTAAAGCAGARCATGTTATTACTGACACAGAAATTACTTCTAATTTTGTCTCAGTCCCYAGGAGCCTCCAGTGCTCACAAGGTTTTGCACAGAATTTTGACAGATTACAGGTATTTGTGAAGTCACTCTCCTTTTCATAGTGAATCGCTAATTTTAAACTGTGTTCCCCTTCTAAACAACTTTCTTCCTATTTCTGAAGCACCACAGCCTTAACTCACACTCCTGTGCAAGAAGCCTTCTTGCCTACTGGAGTGTTTGGGGTGTATCTGGTAAGTCTCATCCTCTGCAAATTGTTGCAGAGACAGAATGGAAAAGAATGCACTCAGAAGTGGTTAAACTGAGTTCCAAATCATTTTAACAACAATTGTTTGGATTCTTGAGTCTGGTCTTAAGGCTCTTTGCCTGTTTATAGAAYAGAAGCTGAAGCTTTCCATTTTGCAGCCTGGGAAAAGACCTGCAAAAGGAGAAATTTATATTTGATTCGGTTTTATGCACCCTACAGTGGTAAGTGAGGAACCTTCTTCACCAGTCATTAGGTGYTTAGGAGAGATCTTTGCCTTTCAGGAGAATGAAGCCACTGTGATGAGGCAGCTCAGTGAATCCTTTTTGCATTGCATACATGGAGCCTATGCAGCACACAGTTTTACATGTGTGTAGACAAGCTGCATGCAGCAGATCTCACACTTACACAAACCCTCAAGTAGCAAAAGCCCAACAAGTACAGCAAAAAACAACTAAAAACCAGTCCTTCCAGCTGCAAATTTGGTGTGCAGAAGCACACATGTAGGGGTGAAAATCAACCCCTCATGGCTCCTTTCAATTTCCTTTGAAGTCAGTAGCAAAATTCCCATTGAGTTCAATAAGAACAAGAGGCAGCCCTTGAACTAGTAAAAAGTCCTCATGAGGTTTTATAAGCTCTTTATACAAAACTTTATTCGAGTTGTATATGAATCACATTTTGACCCCATATCCACCCACAAGATTGTGTGGCTGGTTGAGAATAATGTGACACCTCCKCTCTGCCCAGGCTGTGGCTGTCACTCAAACCCTGGTTGTGCAGATGTCAGAGGGATTCCAGGTTACCTCAGCAAGTTTTGCTTTTCAGAGAAGAGCCACTAAAGAGAGCATGACAGCTCATGCAGCTCATGTCCAGCTATTCAGGAGCAGGTTAGGTCAAGGCCATTTCTGGCCACTGATCCAGCCTCCCTCATGACAACTGACCCATGACAAATGTCCCAGCTAATTCTGCTCAGTCTTGTGGTAGTCTTGGACACAGATCATCACAGAGTATTAATACCAAGACTGGAGAACCTGGCACAAGAAGATGGAATTGCATYAGAGCAGCTCTCTTTCTTCTGATCAAGTCCAGAGAGTGGTGATGGGCAGCTATTTCTCCGCTCGAGGGTGCTCAGCTGTGAATTCTCYAAGGGATAACTCATGTTGCTTCAGCTGTTCTACATTTATATGAAGTCTCTGGAAATTTGTGAGACAATTCAGGAAAATTATTACACTTGGTACTTTGTCTGTTTTCCAGCTGACTCAGAAACTATGGTCACTGGGCTTAAGCAGTACTGACAGGAGTCATGCTTTAGCCAAAAGCCAGCTGGCTGAAAGTCTACCCCRAAAATATGGAAACGATGGTGATCAGCAAATATAAACACTGTTGGCCCTAGCAGCAGTAGGAGCCTCAGGGTGGTGATTTACACCTCTGTTATCTCTCAGTTTGGTGGCACCCAGATTAGGAGATCCAATCAGGAGAAGCTCTGGGGATTCCAGGCAGCTCCATAAAACTGCTGCTCAGAGACTCGGTAGTCTGCTCCAGAGGAAAGAATCCACTTCTGCACAAATGCTGGGTTCAAGAAGACCAAATGCACAAACAAGTCAACTCAGTCGGATTATGTAGCCCTGTACCTCAGCCCCAAAAAACCAATGATCAGACTGATCCACAGTTCATATTCTCATCTTGAAAACATGAGCATTATCTGTCTCATGGGAATTTCTCTACAAAGTATGCACTGGGATAGAGACCAGGAAGAAATGACTGGTTTATGGTTGATTCAGCTACAAAAAGATGAATGTTCTGTTGTCTAAAGTATTTACATGAAAATAAATTTTCTTGGATTTTTGAAAACTTCCTGATTAAATTGTACCCAAACACTGAAAGAACTACTTCAGGAACACAGACACTATCATGTTAGGTATTGAAGTCCTTTGACTATCTGGAACAAAGGCAAATGTTTTGTGGAAAAGTACACATTAGTAGACTGAATTCATTAAATGCTCGTAATTTTAGATCAGGTTAAAACATCTGAGCCCTTAACGGGTTCAAGGGCRCAGTATTAATCAACAAAGAAAGTTTCTAATCGAATTTGGCCTTGGGAAATTCTCTTATATATTCTTTCTGGGTGATGTTATTGTTTTTGGGGAGCTTATCTACTATCTTGCTGGGAACAACTATCCACTTTAATAAAGTGCCTAAAATAATGTAATAAACACACAGCTTATATCAATAGCATCATATTTCCCCACATAGTATTTGTGTGTGGTTTAATTAGATGGAAGGATTACAGGAAAAGTTTGTGTCATAATGATTCTTTAAAGCGAAACCATAGATCAAAGTTCATAGCTGCCAAATATACAACTTTCAAAACAAGCTCAAGTGCTGCTATTAATCATGGCTGCTGGGGGATTTGATGACAAAGATTAAACTGCTGTAAAGGATACTGCTGTGCATCAGATTCTTGCAACTGTCATCAAATAGTCTGCCAACTATTAACAGGTCAGAAGAGTTGTCCAGCATTTACCATGGGTGGCTTCGTCACTGCAGTTGGTGAGGCCGTCTGTGCCATGGTGACAACCAGTGACACCCTCCCAGCCAGACTTTTGTGGGTTGTTATTTTTCACAGTGTGGCTGAAGCCTTAAGGTCTGCCTGTAGAGCAAACAAGAAGGGGAAACAGCAGGAGCTCGGCCTCAAAGCACCGTATCCTCACAGGGACAACCCTTGTGTCAAATATTTTCTCTCTTATTTTCCACATGGAGCACCTTCTCCTTACTGCAGGTTAAGAGTGCCCACCTGTGGAGCTGAGGTGCTGTAAATTCACTCCCAGCTTATTTATCTGCATAGATAAGCCCTCACAGAGTACCTYGAGGAGCAGCTTTCATCCCATTTGCAATTACACCAACCCTCTCTCCCTCCACCCTGGATCATGTAATATCCCTGYGGGAAGCTACAGCTCTCATTTTCACAGAAATATAATATGAAGGAAGTGTGCAGAGCTCACTGTGCAGGCTGGGAGTCAGCAACCTGTGCCCCACCAGCCACGCTCTGTGGCGGGTCATGGATGGCCATTAGATGGCACGTAGGGAGCTGTTAACCTACAGACCTACAAAATGCTGCTGTCACTGCTCATGTGCATCAGAGTGCTTGAGAAGGGGCCTTTTCTGAGCCTCAAACTCCTGTCAGAGCCTTGCACCGAGCTGGTGGGGTAACAGATGTGAACGACRCTCTGATGCAACAAGCAACTGGAGATTCAAATCCAAAACCACAGATCTGACTACAGTCTTCAAAGTTGAGGGGAGTTACAGATCTGAATCCAAACTTCACAGCTGCAGCCAGCTATAAAACGAGCTTATCTAAATAATGCATTTAATTCAAATTACATCTGAATAGCTGTCATCTCTGGGAAAGTCTGGAGACACATYTGGCTGGAAATTTTTAAGCATCATCTCATCTTTGCTAATAGTATCTTTAAATAAACCCCCAAAACTAAAACAAAAAACAAACCAAACAAGAATGCGAGAATGCAAAGACTTACAATGCACAACATTCAAACTTAAGATTACTTTAAGTAGTTCAGCTTACCAAAAACTTTCATTCTACCCAACACTTCACAGATCATTCCTTAATCTAACTCTTCTGTCCTCTACTGAGTTCAAGGATGTGACACCAGACAGACCATTTTTAGACATTCATGATGGTATATTTTGACGTCTAAGAGGTCCTTACTCATAAACCAGTCTTCATTTGCCTTAATTTAAATTTTGTTTTTCAAGGCTCCTCTCTTTCCACAAAAAAAATCATATGGGACTGGAACCTTCTGTGCCAAGCCCCCAGGGGTTTGGTCCCCTCTACCCCCAACCAAAATGTTCAGGMAATTAATATRTCCAGTCATAGYAMAGTGAAATAAATGCCTGCTTAGATAATTGSTTTTATATTMWTTCTAARATGMTTTTTAGWWACCACCAAGAGGATAACTGGATTGYATGGGCTTGACCTTCAGTGAGCTCTCSCCRAGRTCTGGTCTCTTAAYGAGGTTTTGGGGTCTGTTTAACACTTGTGAGGCTGCACTTCTGTCTGTGTAGGATTACTGGAACCCCATAATGGCATTTGCCTGCACATCCCTGTGTGACACTGAGCCCATCCTGCCTGAGCATGGGGCAGGTAACCCATGGTGCTCACGGCATCAGAAGGCCTCCCTCACACACCAACAAAAATCGCCTGGAGCAAATATCCAAGGGTCTTTGCAGATGTCTCCAGAAGCATTAGAGTCCAAATTGCACTTCAAAGATCACAAAGRCTATCTGGGAACATTTCCCTGTACTAGGACCCATTTTTCTGGTTTTCTGGTTTCTGCCATCTTACATTTAAATATGGCATCTGGTTTTCTTCTTGCTAAGAACCATATACTGAGTACAGTAACCAGGAAAGGGTGGGGAGGTGTTTTCCTTTGGGTTAGTGAAAAACATTGCCTGAGGAATGGAAACAGTGCTTTGATTGTGACAGAACCTCTATTTTTATTACTTTTCTCTGTAAAATACAATAAAAACATTGTGGGGAAATATATAGTCAATTATCTGCAGTGGAAAGGAATACACCATCCATAGGCAAGAGCTTCTGGGGGATGGAGCAACGAGTTGCAGCCTTGTCTTGTCTTTCAGTCTATGGCTCAAAAACTGCAGAACCACAAATTTTAAAACCAAATAAGAGAATGTGAAACAAAAAAAAGCCAGCTATTCYTCTGAAAAACATCACCAATGGACAGAAAAATGGCCATGGCCATTATGACTACAGCTGCTGCATGGGTAAAGCACTCCAGAAGAGAAAGAGGGATGGCTTAGCATCTGAAAATGTGGTTATCCATAAAGCTCAAGTCAGTGGCAACATTACCACTGGCCACAGTGAGTCCASGTTTCCTTCAATGTGCTCTAAATTTATTCTTGGCTCTCTGTTACAGCATCTAAATAAAACCAGTGGTGTGCAAATGAACCTAAGGGCACAGCCCAAACTGGCAGCAGCACTGACAAACACCGAGTCCGTGCTGGGGCTGTGCTGAACACCCCCTGCCACAGCCCAGCTTTCAGGTGGACCAAGGATTTTCACATCACACTTTATCCTCGCTGACTAGCCTTTGATGTCAGTTCTCAGTTTAGGTTACAGCCTCATGTGAGAGGTGCACTGAGATGTGTTTGGATAGAACCATGCATTGCGGGTGCCATCACAGCACCCGTGACATTCCAAAGGTGTGTTATGGCATTGAAGGGTCCATTCGTGCTCTCTCCATGTCTCCTGCCATTTCCTGCCACAAAACTGGAGCCCAGGTACTTKTCATGAAACTTGGGGGCTACCTCCAACATTTAGAAAGGCCACAAAGAAAAAATCTGGAAATTTATCCAGCTCATGGAAGCTTAATATTCATTCTGCTATAGTGGAAGATGTGAGATTTGTGGGATGACACGTTACACAGAAATGAAGTTCAGGTGAGTTTTTTCTACTTGCCCACAGTATTTGACCTGATTCACTGATGCTCCTTAAAAACATTTTCTTTACAGACTTCAAATTCTAAAATTGAGGCAGAAGATTCAGATTCTTATTTTGCTGAAATTGCTCTCTCTGGGCATTGGGCACCAACTATCTCAGATGGTTTTATGGCMAATTCAACACCGCTTTTCAAGAGTAAGTGGTGAATACACAGGATTTCAAGAGTAAGCGGTCACTGCAAAGAACTTCTGCTTTTTTTGGGTAACAAACACCATTTCAGAGCTTGAACACAACAACGACAAAAAGCATTTAAAGCAAGTTGAATTTTCTAGAAACGTTATTTCCTAATGAAGCAGGTTYACCTCTTACAAGTGTGTGCCACCCTGGTATGTCAGTGTTTTGCATCAACCAAGTAACTGAGGAATAARGTGGAACATAAAGGCAGAACATGAATTCTCCTGTAGTTTTGCATATATTAAATTGACATATCTACAAGTTTGTGGTAGATACAAGGCAACATACTAAATCTYGGGGATCATGTTAATGAAGAGCTCAACTGTCAAATTAATAGTTTTTGTCATCTGAAGTGCAGAGTTTAGACCCAAAAAAGCATTCATCATGATAAACTGTGACCTTTCAGAACACACATCTACACAGATTAATTAGATATATTATCTTTACAAGAAAAAAATACCCATAGAACTTGTGAACTACTTATGATGATGATGATTTATATTTTTTCTATTGAACTGCTTATGGTACAGGCTTACTGACATTAGCGACAACAATGTCCATGACTTTCAAGYTGCTCCAGTTGTCTCTCTGCTGAAGCAGAAATGAGCCCTCTTAAGACTCTGATTGTGCTATTCAGAAAAAAAAAAAAGACTGTTCTCTTATTAAAAACAGAAGCTTCATTCTCTCTGGAGGCCTGATATTTATGATCAAGCATTTCATGCCTACTTCTCTTGCCCTAATTCTGGTCATTTGCAACAATGCTGGTGTTAAGTGACTATGAAACCCTAGTCTCTGAAGTAATCAGATTTTCAGGCCCTGTGCCCTACGTCACATGGAATCATTTATTGCAGTACAATAGGAAATAAGGCCACTATGCACAACAGTATTTCTGGGGGGAGAAATGCTGCTCATTGCTGAGTAACAGTATACCCAGATGATTATAGGTTGTAAATTCTGCCTTCAAAATCAATGGCTTTTTGCATTTAGAACTAGAAGAACAGAGGGCAAGTTACCAAAGAAATACAGAGAGAAAATGTGCAGAGTATCAAGCCCCCGCTCAAGAAACTGTTCACAGGGATGTGCTAACTTCCCAGATCCAGTTGACATGGGGCAGCTGAACTGATCCTGGCAGCTAGGATGACATGGGGTAAGAAGTACTAAAGCTCCATCACTGGCTAAAATCCCTGGCAAGCAGCTCARTCCCTTTTCCCCACAGCTCTGCTTTCAGCCTGAATATCTCCGCGTACACAGCATCTATTGGGACAATTCTTCTGYACAGAAACAACAAAACAGATTCAGCTGCAGATGGTTAAAAATTGTGGACTAGATGCAACTTGTTGTATTAAGTCTCTGAAATTCAGAGCTTACCTTAGGAGTTACTTCCTTTGGTCTTCCTGAAGTTGTAGAGAAAAAAAAACAGGCTGAAGTCTCTCAGTTTTCCAAATGTAGTAAAAAGTGTTTGAATACACACTTTAATATATTTTCTGTGTCATTTTTGTAAAATACAGATATATAATTATAGATATAATGCATATATAGCATTTACTGTATTGATAAAAAGCTAGTCCTTTCACAATGACAAACCAGTATTTACARTATTATTCAAATCTTAAGGAACAAATGAAACAATATTGTGTGAGTATATGATAAGAATAATTTGAGGAAAAATAAGAGACCAGTTCTAAAAAATTCCCAGACAATAAAGTACATAGTCTTGCCAGGAGCATCACCATGAACATCCACGCACAACCCTTTTTCTTTTCTTACCTTGTTGGAACATGCATGATTTGGCTCTTCCACATTTCTACCTAGTCACAGCTCCTAAAGTTGACACAGATAACTACCCTTTTTCAAGTACAAATTAATTGTACCATTTTTCCCATTTAAGTATTTTTCCAACTGCAATATTTCAAACTTTTGGCTAGAGCAGGAATAACTATACACCAGTTCCTTCTTAATTTAAACCAGTACAGCTGTGACAATTTACAGCTGAAAATTTGCCTATCTTCCACACACCTTAGAACCATTTCACAAATCATTACCATGAGTTTGAATAGCGTTTTTAGCATTGCAGGTCCTGTCTAGGAAGTTTGCCTTGAAGGACACTGCACTGCCAAGACCAGTGACAGACCTGAAGYGCACACGACTGCTTTTTGTTATCCCAAAATGCGAACACTACTCAGCCAKTCATCTGTAACACACTGTCCACAGCACAGCAAATCTAATGATGACCTTCATCTTCAGTGTATGGTCAAACCCTTTCCTCAGAGGAAGAGAAGTGCTATTCTCATATTTTTCACAAGGAAAAATATCTGATAGAGACTGAGTGAACTTAGGTTTACTCAGGAAGGTCACTTGGGAAGTTTGAGACAGCAAAGAAGCAAGCCCACATTACCTCAATTGCATCCTGTTCCCTTTCTGACTTCGAATGAGAACTTTACACATATCTTAAACAGAAACAAATACATAACTGACAGAAATAAAGCCATCTTCAGGCACAGGCTTTAACACTGCTGTGCTTTCTCTTCTATTCCCAAATAAGAAGAGATAGCAAGAGGGCTGTTTCTGCATGTATTATCTCCATCCCACTGAAGAAATATTAACTGAAGTGAGTCTTTCTTGGAGTGAGGATGGTAAAGCCCGCCATTTGCCAGAAAAAATACAGGAACACTTGAAAAGCATGAAAATTCACCTTCACCAAAAAAATCTAATAAACATAAAACCTGAAAGACCCTAATCTCCTTCAATGCTGACAGGGGAAGCACTGTCAAATACATCTGYACCCATCTCAGAATGCCTTTACATCACCTGCACAATATCAATGAGGATCAGGAGACTGCTGAAGATAAGTTGTTCCCTCAAATACTAAAATTTGTTCCATAACCTCTGCGGTTCAGCTCTGACAAACGGGCAGCTGAGAGGCAGCATTTGCAGAAGGACTGATACACACCCGGGCTACACAGGGGCAGATGAGGGCAGAAATTTCACCATGGCAAGTGCCTCCCTGTGTCCTTGTCACTCTGGAGAAGTCTGGTCAGGAGCAGATGGTGATCTACATCCTTGTAAGTGCTATTTAGRAAACTGAAGTGGGAATGAAGGAAACCTCTCCAATACCAGGACAAAAACAGGAAGGCCGCTACGACAACATTCTGCTTCCAAAAACACTTTTGGGCAAACCAGATCATCTGCCTAATTGATACAGGTGATGTATTTTTGAAATACTGAGGATGCGGGACCTCTTGCCCCTTAAAAAAAAAACTAACCAAACAAACAAAAAAGCACAGACCAAACCCAAAACACAACACACACAAACAAAACAGTTAAAACCAATAATGGAATTTCTCATCCTGCCCACTGTTTTTTTTTTGTTGTTTTTTTCCTAAATCAAACCTGCATTTTCCTTTAAAAAAGTAAAAMTACAAAAACAAAGATACATTAGAATATCATACTGTCCAGTAAATGTCTTATAGGCAATATTTATGGAGGAAAAAATGCATCAAGCCCTTCCTATGACAAAAATTAAGTGCCCCAAAGTTCATTTCCTATAAAGGAATGCTGCTTCTAATGCTGTTGGTTTTAATTGTTCCTATCACCACAATTTGAATATGCATTATTTGTCTTCAAATATATAATCATAAATCATAAATCTAGACTAATGCTGAAAAAATAAAGTCCTAGTGAGAATGCTGTGCTGTTGATAAGCTAAAAACAGCATATCATGAGACGGCAAACTGATCTTTCCATTTACTTTGCAAATAATCCATTAGCTAAACTTCTATTTTAGGCTGGATGCTTGATGCTTAACTAAGAAGTCCAAATATCCTTCATATCCCTTATAACAGAGAAGAAACTGGTAAAATGCCTTTGGTGCATCAGCTCATCATATGAATGCTTTAAAGAAACTCTCTAGTTCTATAGGAAATGTAAGTGGGCTTTTTTGTGTTGTTTAATACTSCAAGTGTCATTTCGTTCTTTAAAGGGATTAGAACAGAGGAGGGGGAAAGGGGAGGAAGTCTTACTTAATTTGTTGCATATGTCCCAATGTGTTATACAACTAAGTGTATTACACCAGAAAACTAAGGCAGTCTGCACCACAGCAAACTCTGTGTAACTCAAAATAGGAAAATAATCTGGCCATAAGCAAGTCAAAATTTCAGTTTAACTTCCTCTCATATTATATATACACACACACTTTACAAGCTACATCGAGTGTCCTTTCATATTCCAAAAGAAATACATTGTAGACACCAAACATACTGTACTTTTACTTAAAGGCTTCATCAAACCATATGTGCAGACACTTGAGAAGACGAGAGTGTCAAGCTTCCTAGGGTCCTAGAGTCAAAGAAATTCTGCTGCCCCCCACTGCTAAGTAAGTGCACTCCTTCCACGGGGGGCAACATCTGCCGATCCGTCATGGTTCCACTTGGCGAGGACCCCAAGAAACTTCCTTGGGAAGAAACRATTTTCTCAGGACTGGCAGCCAGTTTAGGGGATGTGGAAAAGTTATATCCATAGAGYGCACAGGGACTGTGCAGTCTAAACGTGTTGTAGGAGCCTTGGTGGGTTTGGTTAGTGGTAAAGGCATTGCTGGAMGGGGACGGCATGATGTACTGGAGCTGTGGAGACATCCCTGAAATCTGCATGGATAAGCCAGTCTGCGGGCAGCTGAACGCATCCCCGTCACTGCCACTCATGGACATATTCACAGTTGTGCTGCTCGACACTCCGACRTAGGAGGGAGTCCTCGGGGGCGCAAAGGTCTCGCTGCTCTGGTTTGTGAGGCGGTTGTAGGTTTCAGCCAAGGATGTGCTGTATCTGTTCAGGGTCAGGCCTGAGCGGGCACAAGCTGTGTAGTCAGCTGGAGCRAGGGTACACAGCTGGCTAGTGTTGGGACTGAGGTGGAAGGCTGGAGATGAGCAAGGGGAGCCCGGTAAAAGGTGAGGGTGGGTAGATGGAACTCCACTGCCAGATCCCTGGAGTAAGGTAGAGGAACCTGCATTTCCTGGAAGAGAATATTACAGTGTAAGAAGCACATTGGGAAAGGTCCACTTCCKAGGTGACAGATCAAGACCTTTGTCTTTCATAACAAGAGATGATATCCAACTTGAATTCATTAAAAACTTTTCCATACATGTGCAGGAGGATATGTTAGTAAACCACAGGCATGTTTCTAAAGAAACAACTTGACCGAGAAAGAACTGAAGTTACATTTTTACAGCCGTCACTCAGTACTTAGAGCTCCTGCCCAAAATGTTCTTACAGGGCATGGAAGAAAACTGCATGGCAGTTGAGATGTAGCCAAGCAATTCCCASATCACAGGAAACCTTCTTCAAAATGATGACTTTTGACTTGTCTGTGCTCTTGCTACAGTCCAGAGTGTGTTTCAAGCACTCTGTGCCTGTCACTGTCAGAGCCCAGCTGAGGAACCAAATCCTTAGCTCAGATGACAGAGGGTCTCACAGTCAACATCTTCAGGAAAGTTCCAAACTTCAGGACAAAAAACTTCTGACTTCAAACTAAAAAAAAAAAATCTGAGAACAAAACTCAGAACAACTTCAGGAAAAGTGTAGCCTGAATACTGCATCTGAAACAGATGCTTTATTTCTTGAATGGGTAGATTTGCAGCAAACTGTGTGCAAATTGTTCCTTTACTGGTATCAGAACTTTTTACGTTACAAATACCAGTGCTGAATGCTCCTGAAAACACTGYCTGCTACAGGTGAAATCTTTTCTCAGGACTGAAAACTTCCCAGCTGCAAGAAACATTTCCTTTTCTTAAAAGATTGTATCTTCCTGAACACTAAGTGTAGGAAAATTAACTGGGGCTTTGATCRACAATCAAACAGCTTGATGCTGCAAAGAGATAAATGCTGTCAATAAGTTAACAGGTTATCATAATAGGTAAGCTAGTAAAAAGAAARACACACTATTAGTGAACACTGCCTGCTGCTTCTTCTTGTTAAAAGGGCACCATAARCACAAAGCCCCATTTGACACTACCACATTACAGAAATCCTGGTGTAAGACATTTTTCTTCCAATCTATGTCAGTGCCTCCACTACCTGGGCACTCTCAGCATTAACAAGCCCGACAAATTTCTAATGTGATCTTTCAGAAATTCTCTATGTGCAAGGCGTAGATGATTCAAGATTTTGCAAGGATCCCAGTTTCCATCCTCAGARTATCAWCAGTAACTTCACMAATATYCTTAACCTCAGGCAGCAGCAGRAAAGGAAGTGAGAAGCCAATGRCAGCAGTTCCCCTGCTCTCAAACAATGTTCCTACATACAAACAGGCAATAAAGCTGACCTGTCCTAAATGGATTAACTGCATAGTCAGTTGCGTTTCAGTCTTACTCAGTCTGACAAGGTATTCCAGGTCTCATTCTAACTTCTCATTAAAAGCCTTTTTGATGAGACCATCCCTCAACCCTATGCTCTGCTCAAAATTCTGCCAACAGTCATCCAACATATCTACGACTTGGCACGAAATCTCCTTTAGTTGCCCACATCAAGGACTGATGCTCAAGATTTCTCAAAGGAGCAAGCTAAGAAGGTGACAAAATAGATTTCTCTGAATTTATCAAGTTTTGCGATGAAGATGTTTAACAACTTTCTAATTATCAAGAAAGAAAACTGGATGCTCGTAAACGCAGAAGATGCAACGAATTTGGAGCAGTAAGTCTGATTTAGCTGGGAAAAGGCTGAGAAGTTTTCCATGTGCACTGGCATACTCTGRTAATAAAAGAACTCAGAAAAGAGTACAGAGATTTCATTCTCTGTCCAAAYAGACCATTTAAATATTTTTTTCATTCATTACACTATCTGTAAAATTGGGAAAGTAAAAACAAAGAGGTTTCTAATGAAGAGTGAGGAGCAGGAAAAAGCAAAAGGGAGAGGAGACCGATTTTTTAAGCTCTAGAATGGAGATAAAGTCTGTTGGCCCATTTACTAAACCATTTTTAGGTCTTTAAGAATCAAGAAGGGATCTAAGACAAAAACTAATTAAACTTCCTAMTATTTATTTATTAATTGCTTAAGAGAACATTCCTTCTCTTACTCCTTTTTTATTTTTTTTCTCTTAAAAACACAAGTAATTCCTACACTGGAGTTTGGATTTGTACAACAGAAGTCATCTGTAAGGAATCTSTACCCTCCATATCTATCCAGAGAATAATGTTAAGGAATAGGGTATTCAATCCTTAAATGACTGGCCTTCTCCTCCACATGTGATCTGATTTTTCCTTACAATTAACATTTTTACTGCCATGGTGGTTGAGTTASCATTAGTTTTCTAACTCAGAAAAACTCTGATGAGAGGTGATGGCTGCACTGTGGTTAATTGATTGTTCCTGTTCTGTGAGTGACATGCTTACCTAGACTTTTCTAAAGTATGATGGGCCAAGCTTCATCTTCTTTCATTTTTAATTTGAAAGAACACAAAGGCAGCCATTACCTTGTTTGGGTATCCCAGGTATATCTTCAAATGTCAGTGTCCTCAGTGAAGGTCTCCAGAAGGCGTAAGACTCTACCAGAGCTTCCAGTCCCATTCTATGTAGAACGAAAGAATCACGATGTCATGAAAGCAAGCTGTATTTTGTCACACATCTCTGGCTACTCTACCTCATAAACACATAAAAACCAGTAGCATTTCAAGATTATTTTGAAGTTGCTTTTGGTTTTTAGTAAAGAGCGTTACATCCTATCCATGAGACCACAGAGACCTACAACCACTGGGCTGACAGCACACAAAGAGTTTTCCAATCCACAAGCCTGGCTCTCTATTTCATTATTTTGGACTTTTTGGGAGGCCTGTTTGAGTGGGAAGACTTGGCTAAAATGATGTTAAATGTTTTGCCAATATGGTATTTCTTAAATAGATCATCCCTCTGGCAATTAAAGTTTTYAACTACCAGAGGGATGATCTGCTATTTTTTCCCAGAACAAAGGTGATCCACTGAAAACTTCTATTAAAACAGGATTCCCAGCCACTACTGATCAGCTGGAAAAGCACACCTAGAACAGGAGCAAGGCATGGGKGTATAGTTCTTTTTTTACTAAAATCTGGTATAAAGCAATGTTGTGTCTTGTGCTAAGCAAACTGCCTTTAGAAACAAGAAATCTTCACTCATTTTCTTCCCACCACGTCCTGAGAAAACAGAAGTAACTGTGTAGACAACGGTGGCAGACACTATTTAGAAGAATCTCTGTTTCCTGAAGGTAAAAGCCTTGTTTTCTGACAATTATTTATGAATAATGCACCTCAGAGGTATATACACTTGAAGGTATAATTTTGGTGTTATTTTTGGCTGCTGGGCCCCAGAGGCCCAGTGTTAGCATCAGGCACACTCCAAATACAAGCGCTTGTCTTTGAGCAGCAGCACTCTGTAAACTCAAATTATGCAAATAGCTCCATTTGAAGCAACCAATATGTTCTGATACTGCACCTTCCCCACTGGATTTCCAACTGGAACACAAATGTCTGTCAGGAAGCATTTATAAGGCATTTATTAGCTGAACCTAGTCTAAAAAGATAGCCTTAATTTTCTGCAGTAATGGTGAATTTTCATTTCTAGTTAAAGTGGAGATAAAAGCCACCTCCTGGAGGAGTGCAGCCAAGGCGATAATTTATACAAGATGCCTTCGAACAATTTCCACATTTTATCACCACCCTAATTTGCACTATCAAATGCCCARGTTTATTTAACTAAACAGTTATGTTTTTCCTGAAGTATTTAAAGGGAGAAATTCTGGTCTTYTCCTGAGTAAAAGTTTTTATAGGGTCAAACTTAAGGCCCAACTGAAGAATGAAACTATTCTCAGCACATAAATTCTGTTGCACTTTGCAAATGCACAGGGAATGCTTTTAAAAGGTGAAGCTACTGGTTTCTGTTAAATAGCCTGTGGGACTGAATGGGAATGACCTAGAAGGGAATATTTTTAATTAAACAGAATTACTTCATGCAGCAGTGCAAAGCAAGATAGCTGCAATAATTAAAGCGATATTGAAAAGTTGGGTATAATTTTATGACAGTATTTTTTTTAACTTGTTGCCAACAAAATGCCTCAATGATAAACATGTCAGCTAGAACAATGAGGATAACAGAACTTTGATACCTAATTTCAATATTTAGTAACAGAGCAAATTAATCACCAACTCAGTAAACCAATAAAAATTTTCCTTGACAAACAAAAATCTGATCTGAATTCCCAAACACGCTTAAAAGACAGACCATAAAAGAAAACAGTGATACTGACTTCAGTAAAACAATGTCAATTTGCAACAAACAAGGGTTTGCAGAGACGCTTCTGTAATGAGTGTGTTTGCAGAGTAAAAGCACTCAGACTTCATCTAAAGGCCACTCCAAAACACTTTATAGATGCTAGTTCTTCCTYCAGGACTGACCTTCTTAATCCACTTCCATAGAAAATAAATGCCTTTGAATCAAAATATCCTGCTTCTTTTCTGAAGCCCTGAACCAAACTATTCCTAGCAGCCAAATAAAAACACTTTTCTGGATACACCCAGTCTTATAATTATTTGTGTTACATTGTCCTCAGGTAATACCAGAGCTGCCCCACCACATTAAAACCTGTTCAAAACTGCACAATTATTCCCTTTCTGCTGTAAAGGGCCTCTGCTCTTGTTTCATATAACAATGTGGAAGAAATTCTAAGTTCACTTAAACTCRTCTATTTCAGAGGAACAGGGTTTCACACTTCTTAGGATGCTCCTCAATACCTGTTTTATAGTTCTACAAACATCAAGCATAGCAGAAACACTGCCCATGAGAGAGCTTTCAAACAAGGCACAAATGWCAACTCTTCCTAAAGTACACAGACCATGTTTTGCTTCTTCAGTCACTGCGTTTACGTGGAAGCTACTGCTCACTTAATTTCTAACTAAGAGGCTACAAAGGAGGGCAAAATTCTCTTCATGTCAGTGCCTGGGACATCCCTTCCCCGCCCCAGAATGTGGGTAATTGTTCCTTGCTAGAAGACAAAATCTCGGAGATACTGAAAAGATACTTGCAGTGAGTGAGTGCCTGCAAGTCTACAACTATCTCATCCCTTCTCTAAGTATTCTTCTACAGAATCTTCTAAAAACTACTCTCATTCACTGTCCAGTCTCAGCTTTTATGTAACTCAGGTGTAAGCACAAAACAGGCTTGAATGCTGCAGCATCTGCTAACAGAAGCTCAATAAAGCAACTATCAAAAAGAAACTCTCTGATCACTCCTACCAGCACACACTCTGCTCCCTTCTTTGCACGGCTTGGTCATAAATATAGCAGTGGCAGACACCAAACTCTATGTGGTTGCTGGAATTGATGTATAATATGCACCCCAATGAAATATGGCTTTTTTTTTTTTAGTTGAAATGGTTTAACATGCAATTCAAAACAGGCTTAAGTAGCTTGCATAAAACAGTTGTTGGATAAAACCTACCTATTACGGCCCGAATCTCTAAACCCTTTGGCAAATGGATTCCTGTCAATCTTCAGACGAGTTATCTGTGAAAGTGATGAAGAGAAATCATTACTGTAAATCTGTAAACTCAGATAAGTAGCACAGAAAACATCTCTGCTGACAGAAATAAGCTGACAACAGAAACATCTTCATAGTTGTATGGTTTAAGATGGTTGTCCTGACACATAGCAAAATAAGGGACAATCTTCTATCATTATTTTTGCAGATCCCCAGAGAAGCTAATAGATATTCAAAGCTGCCAAATGGTAGCTGGAATTACTGAGAAAAAACTTCAGGCAAATATCATTCTTCACCTACAAGAGTACACTCCCTAACTGCAATAAAATTTAAATTAAAAATTAGTTAAATTTTATTTCCATACAGGTCAAGAAGGAAATGTGAAAAGAGACATTATCTCTAGGTTATTATGTCCATAAAAGAAGCCCCAAACCAAACCAACCRAACAGAAAACCCATCAAAACACACCCCACCTCAAATAACTGTAATTTGTTTTAATAAATGGGTAAGTGACCAAATACTCATATTTCAGGCTTTACATGGCTCTCCTGCTCTCCTCTTTGTAAAGATATCAATGCAATATAATTTCAAAAAATACAGCTGCAATAATTTTTATGGAATTAATAAAATGTCACAGCACTAACTATGGTGTCACTATGTATGCTAATGCTTAAACAAAAGGTAGAAAGAGCTGAACACTGGAGCAATACAACCTGCAGTTTACTTTTGACTTTGAACCCGTGTGGACCCAGATAAATTGCTGTTAATAATATAAGTTGAATGCAGTTAATAAAAAGAACTGCAACTTTKTTCAGAACTCAGCTTCTCTGTTAAGGCCCTGGGAGTATTAAAAGCACTGGAGTCAGAACAAAAGTGCTTTAAAAATTCTATCCAGACACATGTCTACTTTTAAAGGTGCAGAAACACCTTTAGAAATCAGACTGCTCTTTGCCTTGTTCTTCAGTGCTGTATTGATAATTAATTCATCATTAAGCATGCTAATTAGACTGTATGAACACCGTAACAAGAACCATTTTTTACATGCAGCATCTGTGAAGTCTCAGCTATAGCCTCCAGGCACTGCAATGCTACCAGAGAAAGCTACTTGTAGTACAAAAAGGATTTAGACCATTTTATTTTAAWAAGTGATAAAGTAGAAGTATCTGCTTTTCTCGTATCTCTTACAGCCCTGGTCTGCTCTGAAAAGCCTGTAAAGTGCTAATCACAAGGCCCAAATTACCTGTTGATTTTGATATGCTGTGACAGTAGTGAAAACTGTCTCTGGAAAGGAGAAGGCTTTCACCCCTTCTCCTGAAGGGATGGGCTTGACAGGGGACAGATCATCACCACAGTCTTTTCGGATGACGTGGACACGAGGCTGGTATTTATGCATTGAGTGAAGGATAATCTAGGCAGCCATGAAAGGAAAAAGATAACATTTATTAGAAAGGACACCCTGCTGTTTCAGGACTAATAGCTTTTTGGAACAGATTATGGTATGTGTTTACCATGCCACTTACTGGAAATCAAATGTTTTCTTTACCCTCTGAAGTTTCTTGTTACAGTAGTCTAATCCCTGTGCATTTATGTTATTGCCAACCCTAAGCATTTAAAAATTACGACTCAGGAGCTCCAAGTTCAGAGACTGGCTCAATTGATACTGGCTCAGAAAAAAAAAAGAGAGAAATCAGGAGTGAGCTCCAGGTCTCACTAGAATTATGAAAGTTTGGTCACTTTTTTCCACTGAAGTCTGGATTTGATCTAATAAGATTAGCAGCAGCAGAAATTTGCCTTTTGTTTTTGGAACCTTTAGGATATTCTATTGGAGCAATTATTTTCCTTATATCCTAAAGGCTGGAAACAAATCTTGGTTGGAACACAAGCTGAGACTCTCGCACTCTGAAGAAGCATAAGCTTAATAGTAAAATGATACCAAAATCCTAACCAAAACTCTAAAATATTAATAATCAATTAATATTTTAATTGATTTAATTTGATTTAATTTAATTTTAATCAATAATATCAATTTATAACACAGACAATGAATTTCAATAAACAAACCCTTCCCACCATACCATACCTCAATCAAAAATAAATTATAAAAAAGTGGACGAACTCAGAGTGCATAAAACTAAACACACGAATACCTCTTAGTACTGCATCCCAATTTTAGAGGAGATTTAGAACTTTTCCTCTATTTTACTCCACTTCAGCTAACCACTATTAAAATTGAAGATTACAAGGAAAAAATAAAAATGAAGTTCAAGTATTATTGCTGGAAGCCCTAAGAAATTAGTAATGTGATAAATAAATAGTCCTATGCCTATTGGCCTGTGGAACAACTAATCAACATTCAGAGGCAGCTTTTTAATTTCCTGCTCYTTGAGCAGCCTCAGAATGTGCGTGTGCTCAAGCACTCAACAGAGCCCCTATGCCAGACACTGGGAAGTTCATTCACCCAARTGAGGCAGAGAATATTACATTCATTTGGATAAACTCGAGTTTGGCTAGTTTAGTACACTTGGCCCTGGCCAGATTACATGACCCTGTTTTGGAAAAGCAAGTTTCTGGATAATCAGGCGTTTTATTAGCCTTTGAGTAAGGTTTTGACAGTGACATCACAGGCTCCAATTAATTTGCTCAGGGAGTGCCCTATGGATGTTCTCATACAAAGACTTTTTCAAGTTTCTGAAATCTGGAACAGAGCAAAATTTTTTATCGCACCAAAKCTTATTCTCTTTTACAACATTTTCAGTTCTCCAGTGGCAAAATCTACAAAATGAAAATGTAGAGAGCAGAGCACACTCCTGACCCTGTTTTCCTGTGAACACCCAGTGACACCAGGGGAGATACTGGTGCCACAGAAAAAGAAACTATTAAGGAAAGATGATCCACTATTCAAATCCGCTGTGATTCTGTGCCTTGCCATTTGTCCGGATGCCACTGAGCATGCCATGTTCTGCTCCCACATGGATTACTTGACCCCATCAGCTCCGTGGTGCAAACTACTGCTTGCCTGGACAGCAATGATAACCCTGGCAGCTACAGAGAGCTCTGCTCATGCATCAGAACAAGTGCAATCAGAGTAGCACAGAGATGAACACCTYCCACTCCTTATCTGRGTGGCCATTACAGCTAAACCGACCCATGTCATCTCCTAAAAGCARCCTGTCTGGCCTCTGTCCTCTACTGAAATTTCTTGTGCTGACACATTGTTTGGCAATTAGCAAATCCATAGCAATAATTATTTTTTCTTGATATTGTAGCATGCATTCTAACAATGGGATCTTTGTTAGTGATCGGAAGGACTCTGAACTCTAAATAAATAATGCACAACTGCAGAGCCCTTGTGAATTAAAGAGCAACATATGAAGACAGGACATAAAAGGAGAAGRAGATGCAACCTCCGCTCCAAAAACAATTTAGGTCCATTTATTCAAACCATCACCTAAATTAGCTATGAAGGAAAAAGCTAAGGAAAAGGAGATTCAGGCTCTTCATTTCACAGGGCTCGCGCATTTAAAAGCATCAACAGGATACAATAGTTTATCTGCAGAAACAGCAACTTTCCCTTCGTCCCCTTAAAATCCAACACCAAAAAACCCCAATCAGAAGTCCCAGTGTTGTCCCAAATATGAACTGGCATTACATTCAATTCACAGTTGAAGAGTCTGCCTCTCTCTACAAAGCCCTCACAGAGTAAGATCAAAACACTTCAAGGGAGAACAAACCTCTCTCACAAAAAGTAAAATTATACTTTGGCCACAGYAGCTGCCAAGAAATCATGGTCAGACAGAAGACACCGCCGCAGGGAGCCCACAGATAGGAGGCAGAGCAAAGGCAACCACGGCACCTGCAGGCACACAAAGCTGGGATTACCTTTGCAATGGCTTTTGAGTGCTGCTGCCACAATGAAGCCTCAGAGTGGACCATGAACATGAGCACCACTGTGGCACAACAATCTCAGAACAAATGAGAGCCAGATGCTCCTTCACAGGGGAGATGCCAATCCTCTGGTAAAGTGGTGGTGCCAAGGCTACATAGTCACCTCCCCACCACTGGCACGATCCTTGATGCTTTTTTTGCCAAAAATCCTCCTTTTATCCTCCCTCCAAACCCCAAGCATTCAGGCTCTCTGCAGTCAGGGAAGTGTGTGGAGATGAGGGGCACGGATTGCCTCTGTACTAAGACAAAAATCTGCAAGTGCAAATGCTGATGTTTCACAGCCTTTCATTGTGACAYGAACATATAACTGCCCTCTGACTGTAAGCAGAGCTCGCTACTCAGAGCCAAGTCYGGGCAGAGTTACAGCCTGCCTCTTCTTCCAGCCTTGCCCCACTTTCAAATGGGGACAAAATCCCACCCCAGCCACCAAGGAACAATTAACACACTAACAGCCTCATTTTCACTAGAAGTTAAAAGACGTTCCTCTGCATCAAAAAATACTCAGTTGAAAAGCGTGGAAAATAGCATRAAAAATATTGACTTTTGCCCTCCACTGAAATTCAGTTTAAAAACTGCATTGAAATAGAAAAATTAGCCAGCTCTAACCAGCCGGAGGGAGAGACTGCTTTTACAGTGCAGCACTTACTCTACAGATGAGAGGGATGAGAGGCATTAACAAAGAGCATCCAGACCATGCACTTCTCAGTGACAACTGCAAAATCCAGGTTTACTTTTGCTTATCATCAGAACTTCGATGAAAGACACAAAAGCTGCAGTGTGTGTCTCGATGACTATGTAAGAATGCAGTATTTCCAAAGTAGGGAGTTCACCCTGGAACTCCCTTTTGAGATCAGAAACACACAAAGAAAACATATCCGTACAAATTTTACTTTATCTGCTCAGATTGCAAGTGGAACTTATGCATCACAGAGTGTCCCATGTGAAGATTTGCATTTCAAAATCTCTCCCCAGAGCAGCAATATAAAATTGCGTCGCCACAAACTCCCGCTTGAAATACGGATGAAAACAGCGGCAGGCAACGCGGAATCTGGAAAGCGCTCAAGCAGTGAGTCTTAGAGAGGGCTGATCTCCCTCCACAGGATGCTCATCCCAGGGAAACACAAGCAAGGGGAACAAACTGGCTGCCACCAACTACTACCACAACATAAGCACTGTGCAGGAATACCAGCTGAGTGCCTATTTGCAAATATTGTCTCTAYTCCCACAGACATGGGTCACTTCTCTCACAGATTCTGAGAGTTAACACTCTATAGGTGAAAGGGCTCTAGACTGACACCATGCAAGCTGTCTACCTCAACTCCTGCAAGATCAAAACTTACCCCTGGGATTTTAACACAAGAACCCTGCAAAAGCTTACACCTTCAACAAGCACAGGAAGCACAAAGGAACAATTCCAACAAGGAATAAATCGCCAGAACACGAGAGCAAGGGAAGCATTCCTAAAGTATAACAGTTAAAGCCCAACACTCTTGGTGGAGACCYCACCGAAGTTTCCTCTGAGGCACTCTGTGTAAGCACGAGATAAAAAAAAACCCTTTCCAATAATCTAAAATATACCCCATGTCCCATACAGGGGTAGGAGAGTCAGAATATTTGATATAAGAACGAATATTGAAGGGACATTACAGCCTTGACTCAGCTTTTCTAATTCGCCATCCGTCCCCTGGTACCCTCCTGAGAAAAATGGTTTCTTCYGGCTCATGAGAAA
Source organism: Malurus melanocephalus (assembly GCF_030028575.1). NCBI lineage: Eukaryota > Metazoa > Chordata > Aves > Passeriformes > Maluridae > Malurus > Malurus melanocephalus. The sequence goes on from NW_026623236.1 coordinate 6,987,497, forward strand.
CAATTGGTTTTTTATATTCATCACAAAATATGATTATTCGTTTTCCATTATTGCTAGAGGCATTCAGAGGCTACATAGCTTTTTCAATACAGCATTCCACACTACCATAGCTTTAAAAGAAAAAATGTACCCATTGGAAGAGACACTTTTCTGCTTTCTGCTTTTGCCTTTTCTGGTAATTATGAAYGACATGTTTGCAATTTCCCAGATTTGAGAAATATGAAATTATTTTACAGTCATCCTTCTTTTGTCCTTTTATTTTAATACTTAAATTTCCATTTTGGGGAGGAGGGGCACTGCCATAGCTCTGAATCAGTTCAATGTGTCTCAAATCACTGTTCTTAAGCTTTGCTTCACTCGATTCCAAGCTGAAATACTTAACTAAAGACCAGAAAATTTATATMCCCCCATATTATGAATAATGGTGTGCTGTGTACACTACACAGGTTTCAGTTCAGAATAAAAACAATGCTAAAATGTGGGATGGAAAAATACAGTAACACAATTCTCCRCATAGCTGAGATTTTATCACAGGGCASTTTGAGASTGYRARCGCACCRGTGGACCACAGYGCCCACWGAGCGTCCCTCTGCATCCAGMGAGTACAAAAACCAGCTCACTGCTRGAAAAGCAACATTTTATCAATTTGCATCTGCCTTCCTCTCAGAGCCCTTACAGCASACTCAGGATTCATGGAAAACAACTCGCACATGGGAGGGGTCACAAATACACGAACATTGGGGAAACTAAAGGAACTTCATGTGCTAACCTGAACTCAAACAGATACTGCCAAAAAAGACTATAACTGTAATTCTGGAAAGAAGCAACATAAATTTCTTTTTTTACTATCCTAATAAATCCTCTRCTAATTTAAGAGACATGAATATCCCCACAGTTCTTTTAAGGATGAACAAAATAAAAATTATTAAAATTATTATACAAATGCAAGTCTTTTTCTCCTTGTTATCACATGTGCTAGCTCAGCCACTCTCCTGTATTCCTGCCTCTGTCAATCTCATTTTGAAAACGCAAACGGGGTGGGGTGGGAGAGGAATCTCAGACTATGTATCAACAAAATACCCAGCTCMATGTCAGAGTTACAATCGTACTGAAAGATGAGTGTAATATCTTTGTGCACTGTGCCAGGTGTGTTTTCTTTCACTCCTTTCCTTGAAGGAGAAAATTTCCTGGTTAATAAATTKGGTTATTCTAAATACAATGGAATCCACATCCTGTCTCAAAACTTGCCTCCAACATCTTAAAACGCTACCACTTGGAACTTGACGCTCCTTCTGAAAGGATTCCAACATTTGCCATTTATTACAGGAGTTTGCAAAATCAAAGACWTCACCCTGACTAAAAACTATTCTCATTTTTTAATTATTTCTTAAGGTGTCAAGTAAAACTATTTTAGGGATCGCTGGAGCGATACTGGCTTACATCTGTCATGTTTCARCAGTTTTGAAGAGAAAAGGAAATATTAACATAACACATTTTGTCACATTAGATAATGTCATAACTAAACAATTTAGAACTTGCAAACAGAACACTCATACTGCATACGTCTTCGCCAGTTTTTTCAGGAGTAATGAGCCTCAGCTGTGAAAGGGTCTTGCTTCATAAGGTATGTAATAAATCATCATCGGAGCAAACCCAGTTCCCATGTTGTTCGTTTTTGACTGCAATTATTAACACCTCACGGGATTTCACACAAATGTTTAGGTTAAGAAAATACTTAAGTGTATTTTTATTCACGTGAAGTTATTGCACACTATTAAAGTTTCTTCAAGCCACTTGCGATTTTAGCGTCCTTTTAGATCGTAGCTGAAGTTTAAAGTAACGCGCTTGGTGGGAAATACTGAGAGCAATTCTGCCCCCCTGTATTAGGCCATTTAGCCTTGTAAAGCCTGACTTTGCAGAAGGAGTCCTCTRCTTGAGGGGGGAGTAAAACAGCAGGCTCTAATAAGCAGTTAATCATTGGAGCAGAAAGCAAGCAGATTTTGGATCTGAACAGCAAAGTTCCAAAACAACTCTGAAAAGTCAAGCCTATTTCTGGCATCCCGAAGCCATATATCAGAGCCTCTCAGGGCTGAGCAATGCACCTACATGTAACAGCACCAAACAGCAACTACTCACATGCCCTTGGTCATCCAGCTCGTTATTGGTAAGCTTCAGTTTGTCAAAGCTGATCACTTGTCTCATCCACGTCTCCCCCGAGGCGGGAGARTCAGGGTGAATATAAACGCGAGGCGGCACCGGGGAGTCAGCGTTACCAGCCACCATCCACTTGGAGCTGTGATAAACGTACCTATGAAAGAAAATAAATCCTGTTAACCACTTACACCAAAACTATTTATTAGACCCATTCAGCATTAATAAATTAGGGCCCGTGCACACAGCATCGATTACCAAAACGTGAAAAGACACAATTTTACATAAATAAAAGGAATTTTTTTTTGTGTGTTTCCTAACATAGTTCTGGCACCTGCAATAATAAGGTTAAAATCCATGCTCTGACCTGACCTTAAGTCTTCCTAAAATCAGTTACAGTATCAACAACAGGCTTCAAATAGAGCTTTAAGCTGGTGTCAGATTGCTACAGCTCTGCTCTGAAAACGCATCAGCAAACAGGGAAGAACCTGGTCCTTCTTTTATCAAATTGAGTAGTAATTCCATACATGGAAGATTTATRATGTTCAACCTAAAACAAGACTCTATAAATAAAACTATTGAAGGAAAAGAATACTATTATTGGGAAAAATAATGAAGGTATGTGAAACTATGCTCTTGATATTTCTCTAGATCTTATTAATTGGCCGGGATAGTATTGCAAAAAGGTTAAAAAATGAAAACACAGAGTATTTCATTCAACAGGCCAATGTTGATGAGGTAATTTTATAATAAAAAATGTGCCTGCTTTGGTAGAAAGCCTTTTCTGAAGGCAGACACTTCACATGGCAATTTAAAAAGCATTAATTGAAAGCTAATTTTTTCAAGCAAAGTAAAATTGCAGTAATATAGCTGTATTTTTTAATGAAAACAAGGAAGACTTTGTCAAATCATATCTTTGTACAATTCAGTACCTTATCAGAAAAAGACAAGCAACATAATCAGAACAGAAAACAAAATGATCCAATGCATGTATGGSTCCATACAGTTCAGATCAAGCTGCATAACTAAGATCTAGAATGGTGATGAAATTCTCTTCTGGGGACAAATTCTCAACCCCAGATCACTGTTGTAACACAGTCAACTGCTGTAACATTTTTCATTTATTTTATATTTCTTAGTTTATACTAAATATATGCTTTCCCTAGAAAGGTAAATAAAGTTATAAATATGCATATATATACATTTAGTTATAAATACACATTCTGAGCTACAGCTTAAGCTTCCAAATGTTTATAAGGTCAAATTTTGCTAGAAATCCAGACGTAAATGTGATTTTCTTCATTTCCGTTAGTTTTGCTATCTGCTCTGTCAGTTAAAGACTAGGCTCCATGTGACTGCTGTCATGTCTATGAAATTTAAAGATCTGCAAGACAGTGTGTGAAGCTGCACGAACAGAGTTGAAATAACAGCAATAAATAGAACAGGAAAGAATGAGAAGTGGTATCAAGTAAAACATGTAAACATTAATATTTAGCAGAAAGCTGAAAGGAATGGCTATCAATTCACGAATAAAAAAAATTTCAAACTTGTCAACTAAGAAAATATTGCCCTTCATATAATCCTTGTTAAGTTACTTCAGTTATCTGGGCACTATGTATCACACTGTGAAGACAGTGTAGGTCAGTATAACTGTAATTATTTTAAGTGAAATGAGATTAAAACAACTCACACTCAGTATAACTGCTTTTAATTCTTAGTATTAATATTTTAATTAATTTGGAACTATTACCTTGCTTTTCATATGAATTTAGGAATTGCTGAGACCTTCTAGGAATTGTATGTTTAGATTGTTAAGTAAATGCATACACACAACACAAAGCAAGAAAAAGCTTTCATTTGAACTGCACTACACTTCACTGATAAAAAGAAAAAAAGCATTTTTTCCTCTATGGTACAGACAGAAAAGACTCTCCTAACTGCATATGCTGAGCATCCTCAGCMCTGCTATCAACTGCCCTTTGCAGAAAAACACAAAATCCAAGATGGTCCTAAGAAAGGTCTTATACACCTTGAACACCATGAGAAAATGACAAAATAGCAGTCAATGAGTAAGTACAGGAAAAACACAGGGCAGCATTCRCTTAAGAAACAAGGCAGCATTCCTGCAGAACCAACCTTTTAATCTTGGTCTGAAACACTCCTAGTCCTRGAATTAAATCTGCAGCGGCTTTCCCTACATCATACCAAGTACAGGTTAAAACAATCAAACCCGCAATTGGTAAAGACCTGATCCTGTCTCGGCTGCTCTCCTCTGGCCAGGCTTCCCTGCTGGCTACTGTGGAGCATGGGATTGCATCTGTACAGCCAGACCTTGGAAACAGCCTCAGCTCACAACAGGAACTGCTGCGGGCCCAATCGTGCAAACATTCCTACRGGACCAGTGGCTTCTGCAGAGCCCGACAAGCTTCCTCAAAACATAGCCACCCTCAAAACAGTGAGAGCTTCAGCACATAATTTCTACTCCTGAATGTTCAAAGAACAACCTCTCTTGTTCCTCRAATCATTCTTCAGACAACAACACCATTAACTCTTTAAATAACAGCAATTAGAAACATTACCCTTTGTGAGTCTAAGAACAATGATAAACAGTGATAAACAGCTTTTAAATTAAATTATAAAATCAATTTGAAGCATAACCAAGATAACTTATAAGTGTTTAAATCAGGTATCTATGCTATTAATGTTATTAATTAATGTTAATGCCATTTWGGATTAGAAAATGTACATTTTCATATGTATTTGTTAATAAGAAATAATTCCCACTGACAGGATGAGGAATAAAATATGATAACATTTCCTGACCACACTAGAACTGCACTCTGAAAGCCAAAACCTGAGCATTTGCCCAAAGTTTATACACAATGTGAGGCGAATATATCATAAAGAGCTTCAACAGAAATTTTAGTTCCTTGCACACTTGGTACGATATTTTTTTTTTAAATGCACTGGGATGAAAATAAGACTCTTTAAGGAGAGTTAAACATGATCTTCTRCTAATTTATGCTGTGTTAATATTTTCTTCCAACAGCCAAGCACCCTATGGCTTACATCATATGATTTTTGCCTAGAAGTCACCATACCTGTATCTTTTGTTATCCACTGGCACAATATCCATAGCAATATAATACTGCTGATGTGGGTCTAAACCTGAAATCTTCACTCTCATTGCGGGAAACATCCGCCTGAACATTGGAAAGAGAGAGGTCATTTTTAATACGAAACAGACTCGGGAATGGTTGTTTAGGAAAAGGAACCGCTTCGTGGGATTTTTCTCGTTCTTCCTTTTAGCCTACAGAGTCCTTTTGGACGATTATAGTTACATAGCCATGAAATGGCCCATTCGATATGTCAAAACAGATTTCTAAAGTGCATTTACTCGAACAATGCTTCGTATGTTTGGGGATACGCTTTGGGAGTACAGCTATTACCACATCATTTYAACTTTATTGTTAGACAGTAAATCATTTGGGTTTGAGACTTCACTTTAGCAATACACACATTTAAAGCCCATTTGAGATTTTAGTAAGAAATGTATTCCTGGAGATATGCAGCTATCACCTCCACCCAGGAAGACCAAGGCTTACAGAAAGGCGAATTGCCACTGAAGTTTCAACAGAAAATGGTGCATCACTGCTGTAGCAGCAAATTATAAAGCTAAATCCATGGTGATACAATTATAACACCGCAAGGATGCAGTTATAAAAGCCAATGTGCCATGCTCTAACCCAACAATATGGTCTTTATTGAGACGGGACTTCCTGTCTGCAACTTACTAAAGGTGAAGTGCGAGAGCTACTCTGTCTCTGAAAGGTATAGTAAAACTTCTTTATTGAAAGCAGAAACGAATCAACGAGTTAATTTCTGGGGAAAAAAAAAACCAAAAAAAAACAAACAAAACAAAAACTATGAAAATCCAAACATTCAAGATTTGGATCCTTCTGTGGAGACACAGATTAATTAACCAGTGAGGTGGTTTTAACATAAAAATGTCCTTCTCAGCGCAGCATACTTTTTATCAGAAAATTTCATTCTTGAAGGAAAAAAAAGGTCCTGACTGCAAGCTACTAAGATACTCTTCCATATTTTATAAACCTGAAAGTTATTCCAGTTTACTCAGTATTTGCTGCTGTATATGTATTTTATATATATATACATATAAAACAAATCAATTAAAAGTTACTGAAAACAAAAATCCTATCCCYGCCATTTCTGAATAAGCAGGAGGGTAAAAACCTGACTATGGCTAACTAGTTTTTGCTGTTATTTCAGTGCACCTGTAAGATAAAACAGAAATTCCCCGACTGGACTCTCTTAAGACAAATGTAGCTTTGTGCTGTTTAAGACTGCGTTTCAATCATTAATAAAGCCTCTCTGCAAATGCAGACGGTAGCATATGGATTCAATAAAATATGTTTTTGTAATTTCTAATAAGTTCAAATACTTTTATACTACCCAGGTTTTTACCATGTGTATCCCCTGGAAAGGGGAAAAGCTTCCCCCCAGAAGGGCACGGCGCTCCCAGACCTCGCCCTAATGAACAGGAAACCCGAAACGCCACATGTTCCCGTGCCCATCTAACATTATCGCCATCTACCTGCCTCGTAAATCTGGAGGGTTCCCCCGCTTTTGGCCCGCTTTGATGTGCCCGCCCGCCCCGGGAGAGCGCGGGTGGCGGCCGCGCCGTGCCCGTTACCTTCCCGCCTTGGTGATGATCATCTCGGTGCCGATCTCGTGGAAGCGCTTCCAGAGCTCCGCGCCCTGCAGGTCCACCCGCGGCGCCTGCGGCGTGGGCAGCGGCGAGCCGGGCCTCGAGCCTTTGGGGGAGCCGCCGGGGGAGGCGGGCGGGGAGGCCGCCAGGAAGCCCTCCTCGCAGCCGCCTGCGGAGAGAGCGAACCAAGCGATAGGGGCCGAAGCAGCGCGAACTTTCCGACCGGGAGCTCGCTCAGCCCCGGCCGACCCGCCGTCGCACCAGCCCGGCGGCAGCGATGGCCTTCGCC
>NW_026623236.1:6996213-7024551 GCF_030028575.1 Malurus melanocephalus
GCGCTCCCCTCCGCCCCGGCCGAAACAGCCCCGCGCCGCCGGCCCGGCAGATGCACCCGCAATGAACGCTAAAGGGACACCCCCGCCCCCATTCGTATCTGCCCCCGAAACGCAGAGAGAAGGGGGGGCACTCCTGGAGCGCAGCGTTTCGGTTGGGAAAACCATTCGGACTTTAAAAAATGACGTTGTGCCCTGTCTTGCTGTAAGGGATTAGGAATTATTGCTGTTACTGTTGCGCTTGGAGATTCATCGCGTTGTTATTCAAACTCTGGCTACAGAGAGGTTCCAGCGTAGCATCCACAACCTCCTCTAAACCCAGCCCATTAGCGCTGAGGCTGCAATAAAACGAGAATTAAATAGAACCTTGTATGAACATCGATGCATCCAGCCGCAGCAATTTTGATAGTAATCATATTCAGGTGCATAAAATAGTTACGGAAGAAATCCTTTCGTATCTTTCCAGTGAATAAAACTATTAAAGTTTTGGAACCAGATATTCTTTCCATATTCAGGGAAATGAAAAAGCTAGTGAGATTTTGGTTGTGTTTTCGTTTTTTTGTTTTGTGGGGTTTTTTTTGTTTTGTTTTTTTTTTCTTTTTGTTTTGGATTTTGTTTTTCCTTCTCTTGGGACATTTTTCCTTTTTCTTCTTTTCTTTTTATTTTCAGAACAAAATGGAGTAACATGTTCCCTTGAAAGAAACAGGATGGAAACCCTCCAGCTGTAAAAAAAATATGTGGGGCAAATTTCACTGTTTAGGGAGCTAGGATCTCAAACTCATTTCGCTGTTTTGGGCAACGGAGAGAAGGAAATTCGTGATGTGGTTAGTCTGTGTCACAGCCTTGGAGGTCCTGTTCGGGCCGTCGAGTGGCACAGCTGAGATTCTGATCGTAATCTAAAACGGAAATAGCTGCCATTTAGGAGACGTAGCCGTTTCCACTATCCCATTTCACCTACCCGTAAAATGCAAATTTATCGCTAATTTCAATAGCTGTTTCGTCAGAGACTATAAGGAATGAGCTGATTAATAAATATACCCTAGAGATAAATTATCCCTTCAAATAAGGTTATCAGCGTTAAAATGGTAAAAGTGCTTTCCAGACGTGAAAAATTAGGTATGTGACAGAAGGATAATTAATTAAAGAAAAAATAAAACAAAACAAAAACGAAACCGCCGTAGGAGCACTAACTCTCTCCATATTGGAAGTGATGGCAACTTGTCTGAGAAAAATTCGTCACTACGAAAAAAAATTGTCCTGCAGTGCCTGCCGCTCCGAATTGATAGGAGAGCAGACTATACTTAATGCCTGTCACCGACGAACAGTGCTGTGGAGTTAGTTTATCTTTACATTAAATCTGGGACGTATTAACTGTTCCGTGGTCTAAAGTCTGTCTGCTCTGCCTTTCCAGCCGTGATTGAATCTGAAGGAAATCAGATGTGCGAGAGTGATCGAAACGTGCTAAGCTAGAGGATCTTKCAAGAGTTTAAACGCCGTCGCGGTGGAGATGAGATCGATAGAGGAGAGGAAGGAAGGAAATGGATGTTTTCTGTCCGAGGGCGCTCCTCGCCCGCCCGCCCATCTCCGACGGCACCTTCCGCCGCTGCGCTCCGCGCTCCCGCCGCCCGCGGCCGCCGGGCCACACACGCCACCGCCACCGGTGCGACGGCCCTGGCGAGGCCCGCGGGAGCAGGTACCGACCCCCGCCGCAGCGGTCCGGKAGGGGCGCGGAGGAGCGCGGGAGGAGGAGGGCGCGCTCAGCGGCGGCGGGGCCCGGGTGCGAGCGATGGGGGGCGCGGGGGCTTTAGGGTGAGGCTGCGCTTCTGGAGAAACTCGGCGCGGGCGCGGAGAGCGGGGCCGGTCCCGAGCGGTCGTTGGGACCTGCCGGTGTAGGGGCGAGTTGGCCCCCGCCTCCTCCACCGGGATCTCCGCGGCGCAGCGCCGGCGGAGGGCGGCTGCGGCGCGCAGGCAGGGACGGGGACGAGGCGGCGGTGGGGCCACGGAGGTCCCGGAAGAGCCTCTGGGCACGGGGTTGCTGATCCTGCCCGGTTTTTATTCTTTTCCCTCCCTCTAGAGCCAGCCGCCCCGCGTTCCCGCCGAGGAAACCCTGACCCCTTGCTCCGCACCGCTCCGCACCCGTCCACGCCGCGCAGCGGGGTGCGCGCAGCCTGCCCGCCCTACGGCGGATGGACAGATCGTCCGAATTGCTTTTATTTCTAGAGGAAGGGCCCTTGTGGTTGATTTTTTTTTCTCCTCGCTAGATTTCTGTAGGTTGCTATGTGGCATGTTGTTTTCATTTCTTGACTTTTTGAAATAACTGTTTGGATTTAACTTTAATCGAACAACCTGTTAGACATATGTCTGTCCGAGTATTTTTTTTTTTTTTTTTAATGGGATGATGAAAAAGAGAAGAWTCTATCTAAACTGATCTGCTAATGGAATAATATATATATCCAAAACACCTTTCTGGGGTTACTTTGTTTCCGGACTTTAAAATGCAGCCTGGGTTTTCAGGCAATTGGGTGATTTGATGTAGGGCAATCACATATTTAGACTTCAGGGAAAAMAAAATGTATTGTTTCCCATCAGAAAGATATTTTCCTGCCCTTCCTTCGAAAATCTTAGGTGACATTTACAGGAATGGCCATGTTTTGCCATTCACAGTATGATTTCTGCTAATCTTTTCGAACATTGAAGCCGGGTACCACCAGAGAGTAAAATGTCCACTGCGTCCTTTTCCTTTCAAAGACACGATTTTCTGCAACTACCCAGCAGGGATCCATAGGAGTGGTCACAAAGGAAAACATATTTATATCATTAGCCTCTTCTTCCCTCCGCCCCCAAGTGAGCCTAATCGCTTCACTCTAAGGAGACGTGGAGTGTAAAACTGACAGCAAGTAGCTGACGGCAGCTAGTCAGTCAAACATTGTCAGGTACAGAAAAGTTATAGACGCCGGTGAGAAAGTAATCTCTAAACCTTGTTTCTGTGCATCCGAAGTGTGCCTTCGTCTCGGACCCTCTCCCTTGCCCTTGCTTGAGGCTGAGCGTTTGTCGCGGAAGAATTAGCACTTCAACTCTGCTATAACGGGGTGAACAGCAAGCCTAGACTGTCCCAGAGATACAGATAAGAGAGAGTTAAGCGTGGCTCAAATTTAAAAGAGGCAGGAAAGTCCTCTGAGCCCGCACGTCCCGCTCCACCGGGAATCCTCCCGTGGGGCTGCTTTCCCCGATRCCAGGTGGGCTGCAGCCCGACGGAAGAGGTGGCACTAGGGAGCCGGCAGGAACGGTCTTCCAGAGCTGCGGCGGGCTCCTCATCGGTTTCCGATGAGAGTGGCTCGGGCCCTGCTCCCACTTGTGTGTGTCACTTTCCTCGGGCGCAAAACGAGTGCGGCTCACAGCACGGGGCGCAGGCGGTCCCGGTTTATCCGGGCCCAGGCTCGCCGTGCCCCGGCAGCCCTGGGAAACCTCCTGGTGCTCGACCCAGGCTCTGTCCCGAACACAACGCTTCGGGCGCCCGCCCGACGGGCTTCAGCTTTGAGGCCGAGCCGGAACGAGAGGGAGCGGAGCCGGTTTCCCAACACTCGAGTCTCCCCGGGTTCAAACTAAGTAACTCTACTGACGGCTGCCAAAACAAGGGGACGGAGAGGCCRCTCTGGACGGAACCTCCAGGACCAGAGAGCATGCAGCATCCCGTTAGGTGCTTCTAGCTCAGGAGCCGAGAAAAGGGAACCGGGCCGGGGAAGGGAAGGGTAGTCCCGCGCTCTAATCGCGCACAGAGCCCTTTGTCTCCWGCAGTGACCCAGCTTTAGCCTGAACCGCGGGGAACCTCGTTGCGGCYGTCGCCGGTCGCGCCGAAGCCAAGCCCAACCTGCCAGAAGCGCGACCACGGCKGCCCTCAAAGAGGCGCCGTGAGTAAGGTTAGAGGAGGGCTCATCGATGCGGCGTGGCACATTTTGTTCCCACTTCAGCACCGCGGGACGGCCGCGCACCGAGGAGGCGAACGGGTCGGGACCAGCCCGCCGTAGCCGCCGACGGGGCGCCCGGTCCGCGGGCAGGCGCGCTTCTTCCCCCGCGCGGAGGGTACCGGCCTTTCCCCGTGTGCTCGGCGAGCCCCTCGGCCCTGCCGTCCTCACCGGCCGGTGGCCCCGCAGCCTCAGGTCTCGTTTTAAAACTCAGGCAAAAAAAAAAAAAAAAATTTGCTCCCCTGCTGCGGTGTATAAATAAGATCAGCGTACGGAAATAAAAGCGCAGCCAACCGACCGGCTTTCCGGATGGGTGAAAATGCTGAGGAACTGCTTTAAAAAATTGAAAACACAGTTTAAAGACATTCGTGTTAAAATTATAAACATTCTAGTGATTGCGTTTTATAGCGCTTATATTGTTATCTTAATTTATAATTACACAGCCACGACTATGAATAATTTTTAAGGAAATCTCCAGTCTTTAATATGACGCTCCCACTTACATTTATTGCTCGTTTCAGACAAACGATTTTTAAAAATAGTCTTTTCATTACTCCAGTCACAAAATAAATATTTGCAAACTCTAAATAAGGCTTGAAGAAACCTCTGACTTTACTTCTTATATTGCTTTCTTGTACATTTAACTAGCATTTTCATTATTGTCTCAGAAAAAAATGAAAACATGGATGGAATAAAATTAAATCAGGTAGCTTTAAATCACTGTAGTTTAGGGTACAGTCACTAATTGGAAATATTTATGTTTGCGAGGCTGGGATTTCAGCATTAAAAATATACAGTATATCCCATTTTTATCATAACGGGAGTCTACGGGAACGTTTATATCATACCATTGTAAGAAATGATGTGTAGTTAAACAGCATTTTTTAAGCAGCGTTTGTGTCTTTTTATGGCAACCCTTGGTCTTTAGTCGGGGCTAGTTCTCATATTACATGAAATGTACTTTAAGAAGTACTACCTGCTCCAGCTGTCCAGGAAAAACTGAATTATGGAACTAGGAAACATATGGCAGTTGCATATTGCACGAGTAAGGTACATATGAAAGTTATAAATTTCTTTTTTAAGTAACCATTGTAAACGCATTTTTATAGGTTTCACAGTATGTATTACATCTGTAATTTTAATTTTTGCAATATACCTTTTTAAAGATACCTATGTTTTCTGTACTCCGGGGATGGAAACGCAAAGCGACATTTACAGGTAGGGGATGAAGGAAAAAAAAAAAAAAGGAGGAAAAAAGAAAAGAAAAAGGAAGAAAGCAAGAGACAGTTCGTGAATTTATATCTCACAAATTAGGTCATTAACTCAAAGGGGATTTTGCAGCTAATTGCGAACTCCCTTCTTGGAGCACCCGAGTGGGAGAGATTTAACTTTTTCGATTGTTTATTACTGAACAGTGTCAAAGAAGGCCTTTTTTTCTTCTCTTTTTCCCCCTGTGTTTTAAGTGCAAGGTTACTTAAGGACTTTACGGCCACGAAACGGCCCAGCAGGCTGCTTCGGAAGCTGACCTTACGGTCTGTGCTCAGTCCGAACGCTGTGCGGGTGTGACTGCAGGATCGGGCCTCATTTTCCGCGCCTCGCAGAACTCCCCCGAAACACGAGCCTGACCTGCGAGGCGCTGTAAGGCTCTGTCGGACACCGGCGAGGGGGCAGCGGCCGGGCGGGCTGCGGCAGCGGMGGAGCAGGAGGTGCGCGGAGCAGCCCCCKCCCTGCCGGCTGCCGCCGCGTCCCGCGGGCAGCGCTTGTTCTCGGCGACAGAAAAGCTTTTCACGTAGGAGAGAGCTACTAGTTCTTTTCCTGTTTCCAGGGAGGAGAGGGAGAAGATTATATTTCCCCATCAGCTATAAATAAACCGAAATAACMGGACAGATGTGAAGAGTCAATTTTTCCTGTTCCAAGCGTAGATCAATTTCTGAACGAAAGTCCCTGCCTCTCTGTCTTGAACTGGCTTTCTTCCTTCTTCCCTCATTTGCTAAGGACTTGACTTTTTCCCTGCCATGACTAGCCCGGTACTGCTCGGTGGGAAACACGAGAGCCCTTTGTGTTAACTTTCAGCTTTGTAATCTTTCTTTCTCTGTCCCGCAGARCCCATCTCGGCCCTTCTCTCCTAGATGTGTGCGTCGGGGGGCGGGAGGAGAGAAATTCCTGGGAGCACCTGTATTTCTCAGCTCGAAAGGTTAATCTTTCCCCACACAGAAAAAGAAAAAAAAAATCCCTAAAATAAAAAAAACACAATCCCCTCCGTCTAAAACCAGACCCCAGAGGACAGGAAAATATAAAATCCAGACTCTGCACTCATATCCTTTTACTGCTCTCCTCAGTGTGAACGTGTGAGTAGATGGTGTTTTACAAAGTTGTCTGAATTTCATGGAAGGCCGTTCCTGTGTTTATATGCGAGGGGAATTGCACTGTCTCGCTGACTGAAACGCACCTTCGCCGATTGGTCTTTACCCGAGCCGTKGGACGCGGCGCTGGGAGCCCGAATGTTTCGCCTCGCAGGCTCACGCCCGGATTTTCGGATCAGCCCCGCGAGTCCCTCGCTGCCGAGGGAGAGCAAACACGCGGGCTCTGGGGGCAGCACTCGTTTTCTGCTTTTATTTTTTTTCTTCCGTGCAAACATCCCCGAAGCTCAGGCGAGCCGCGGGCTGGCGGCGGCCCACGTCTGGGGACGGTGATGGGGCACCGCACATTCCGGGTCYCGCCGCGGCTTCCCGCGGTCCCGCATCCGTGCTGGAACATCGTCACGGCCCGCAGCCGTGCTCCCTCGGTTCCGCGGGCCCGCTTTTTGGGGACAGTGCCTGGGAATGGGGCCGCCGCTCCCCGGCGCCCGGACGGGACACCAAGGAAGCGGCGAGCGAGCGCCTTATCGGGGAGCTGCCGGAGAAACAGGCAGGCGGGTAGGCTTCAGGGGTAGAAAGGCATTGATGRAGGACAAAACTGAGCTCCATCTGGGCAGCGATTTTTGAAGAAGACATCAAAAAGACTTCTCTGCAGTGCAGCCCACGCACGCCAGTTCCCCACGCCACTCCCGTCACCCGCTGCAGCGAGGTGCCGGCCGARMCCCTGAGCATGGCCCGATTCCCCCYGTCACCTGAATGAAGGGTTTTRCCTCGTCAAAATTAAATTTCTTCGCAATCAGCCAGACCAAAATGCTCTCAGAGTAACATCCAGGAGATCATTTCCCCCGAGCTCCCTATCAAGTGTTGCATTCAAGATATATTTTTTAAATATATTGTTTTTTTTCGATGATGTGCTGAAAGGGARACAGTTTACACTCTGATTTTAATTAGCCGGGGAGCGGGGCGAGGACGAGGCGCTAGTGGGAGACTTAAGAAAAGCGGGGCTTTAAAATCCTCTCCTTGAAGGTTTGCGTGGGTAAAGTCCCTTGACTCTTTTAACAATAAACAAATGCCTGTACATATATCCATGCACATATACATAATTATATAAATCTATATGTATGTTCAAACACATATACGCACATACATGTATATCGATTGCACTATTCTATATTAAATATAGACATGCCTTGCAGTCCAGATTATTTCACTCGTTGATGTCTGTAGATAAATGCAATTATTTCCTTTGGTGTTTTTTTTCTCTCTCCCTCTTTTTTTCCCTCCTTTTTTTTTTTCCTTCCATTTTCTTTCTCTTTTCTCAGTGGAAAGTGCACAGTAAGTGTGAAATATACATCATCGCCCGAGGAATTTGTCTTGAAAAGTCCTCTCAGCCCCCTGGTGTTCAAAGACTAAAGGATGGTTATTGATTATTGCCCTAGATCAGAGCCCGCATTAAACGCCAGGGGATCGAAATGGACCGGCTGTGAGGTACCGGCGGCTCGCTGGGGCCGGGGCTCCGCCGCGCCGCTCCGCACCCGCGGATGACGGGGCAAGCCGTCCTCCTGCGCGCCCGCGGAGCCCCGGGCAGCCGCTCCGCTCTCCCCAGCCCCGCTCCTGCCGTTTCCTCTCGTCCCGGGCCGGCTGTGAAGCGCCCGGCGCGCCCTGCAGCAGCGCGGCTGTACCGCCGGTGCGCAGGCTGGGAGCGTCGGGCTGTGGAACAGGCCTGAGGTGTGTCGGTACATGCAGATATATGGACATGCACACGGAGGGCTTCAGCTGGGGGCAAGAGGCCATGTATTTACAACTACAAACTCTTGTACGGGCTTTTCTGTTCTTACCACACTCATGCGCCCTGAAATCCATCACCTGTCCCATGGGAAGCCTCACTGAAGGGGCAGAAGGAGTGCTGAGGTGTGGGACGGAGGCTGAGAAGCCGAACGGCAGGAGAAAACAGCAGGAGCCTCAGTGCCAGGGTGTGGTGCAGCGTGAGGAGAATACCCCAGCATCCCACTGCAAGCACCCCGCTCCAGGGGATGGAAGGGGGTACGCAGTGTCCCTGCCTCCCTGCCTGACCGCAGCTGCGTGTGTGACTGGAGTTTTCAGGGAGTGTAGGTACTCCCGGCCTTTACTGCCCGAGAGGTTACCTTGGAGCAAACTTCCCCGCATGCCTTGGAGAGTGTGAGGTATTAACTGGCGACTGCAAGCTCCCGAAGCCATTGCTTCTTTGCCCAATGCAAAGCAGAGGAAACATCTTCTGCCCTCACAAATTGACCAGCAGTGAGAAAAGATAATGCTGAGCGTGTTCTATTCAGCTGGAGAGTGATGGCCCGCGTTAGGGAGGGGGGTTGTGGAGGGCAAATAAAACAGGAGCTTTGGAAAACACTATGACCTTGAGCTTAAATTTACAGCAAATTTTTGTCTTGTATATAAACGGAAGATCAAGTATGTTGTGGAAAACTTCAAAATGCATTTGAAATTTTTTTTTTCTTTTCCTTTGGGCTGCAGACACTTGAATTCATGACAATCGAGAGGATTTTCTTTATGAATAAGAACATCAACAACCCCATTATGTCCTGTCACGGTATCCTGGTATTTCTACATCCTCTCTGAGGTTCACTTTGAGACTTGGAGGAATGTGATCTGGGAATWAGGTTTTGGACCATTTTGTTTCCATTTTGCAAATGCAAAGATGCTACAGTGAAACACACAGTGGTTTCTATTTCTTCCTCTCTGTAGGCATGTTTAACTCTCATTGACACTGATGTGAGTTATGCACATGTCTAAAGAGGAGAAGGGAGTCTTAGATCTTTTTCTCATCGTTTACATGAGATCAAAAGAAATCAAATAGAGYTAATGAAGGGCCAGATGGTGCTTTATTTGTGCTCTGGAAGAGCACAGTACAAGAGAATGGGAAGAAATATCTGTAGTTTAACCTGGCAAAGAGGAGGAAAACTTACTATCTCATTTAATGGGCACTGAAGCAAGTATGCCGTATCTTCAGAAGTGGGAAAGGTTTGCTTGTTTTCTCTCCCTCAGTAGATTTTGGATGCAGGGCTAGGGTTGTTTTTGGAAGGTGCCGATTGAAGGGATTCCAGACTCTGAAATCACTCTCRTTTTGTCTTTTTTGAAAACACAAATTTCTTTGGACTGGGCAATTCTTCAGCTTTTGCTTTTAAGCTGCAGGATATGGGTACTCCTCTAGTCCATGGAAAGTGTGTAATCTAAGCTGCTATGAGGAGGCAGGGCAGCAGAAGTAGAAGAGCCTTTGATTTGGATCCTCACTGTGAGCAAGAGTTTGGCAGGAGAGGCACAGGATGCAGTAAACTTTACCAACTGTGCACACAGAGCAAATCATATCCCAGAGGATGCAGACAGGGTCGGGGCCATCCTGTGCTGGGCCTCTGGRCCATCTCTTAGCCTTGCACCTGGCTGCTGGGCTCTTAGCCCAAGCTGCCCCAGGAGTTTGAGGGAAGAGATTGCAGCATTGGGCATAGCTAATGGCAAATTACTTACACCCTCGCTGATGGCAGAATTATCTGAAAATCTTGTTTCTTCTGTAGACCTTACACCGATTCTGGCAGGCTCCTTCTGAGACAGGATATGCCAAAGGATCCTCACTGGTAAGTATGAGGGAAAACAGAACTTTTGACAGAGGATTACCCCTGCCAGTTCTGACCTTGTAGGGCTGAGTCTGAGGGGGCAGTAGAGGCCACCTTATTACTTGTCTTCTATACATCCCATCACTGTTTTAACGCATGACACACCTATTCAAGGATAGCTTAGCACCAGACYACAGATTTCCTAACAGCTTGATGTCATGTGTTTGCCTTGCATATTGTAATGCCAGCTGACAAAAAAAAAAAGTCACTTTAGTGTTGCTCCCCAAGGCTTCTTTTGTTGACAAAGTAGCTCTCTGGATTTGGAAATCTTTTCAGTTCAACTGAAGGCCTGGAGGCTTTCCTGTTTTAAGAGCAATGGGAAGAGATGCGACTAACATCTGAACATTTGTTTAAGGATGCAAGAAATTGTTTGTGTTTGTGCTTTCTTCCCAGAAAGTTGTATCAAGAGTACTTTACTAGCAGTACAGCCCATCTACTCTTTGCCCCCTGGTACAAACCTAACATTACAGCTCCAGCTGACATTATTTCCACCTGCTTTAAATGTGTTCATGTGCCTCTAATCCTGTGTGCAGCTTCACATTTGTACCCATTTCCTGTATTTTATAGGCACATGTGGTATGTCGAGGTTTGGAAGTGTAAGCCCTCATTTTGTGCCGCTGGTTTTTTAACATTCATTTTCTCTGGCTGCACTCCTTGCTTAAAGAAAAGGAGTAACCAAAAAATCCAAAACAAAACAAAATATTAAAAAACAAAAAAAAACAACAAAACAAAAAACACCAAGCCAAAACAATTCTTTTTTTTCCCTGTTGAAGCCTAAACAAAACCTTGAGAACTTCCTTGCTATTTTATATATCTAGCACTTTTATTGAGTGAGTATGCAGTAATTTGGTGAGTTTACTAAGTAACTTGACAGTTAATGGGATACATCTGCATACATTCTCTTTAGAAATATGGAAAAGACTAGAATTTTCACTTCTTTCTGTTCTTCTGAGAAGCTCCTATTTGCTTCAGCTCTGGCTGAAGTCAAGATTCCGTTAAAGATCCATGCATGCCAAGAGCTGCTACCAAAGGTAATAAAACTAATTAGAGCCGACCCTTCCAAACTTTCTATTATATTAGAAAAATAATGTGGATTTTAACCTGAAGTATTTAAGAAGCTACATTAAAAATGCACAAAACCATGCACACACCTGTAGCTGTACAGTGGCTTTACGAGGCTTGAGCGCATAAAAAAACCCCTCAGCCATGAAAGAAAGAGCCCAGACTTCATTTTCCACAGACAAATCGGCTGCTTCACATCAGTGACCCATACTCATGTGCTTACTCGCTCCTGTGAAAAGGAGCATCAGTAATCCTGGCCCAGATGGGCTGGGAACTCTTTGGTGTCAGGGAATGCAGACTCAGTCAGTTGGGTATGGAAGTCCCCCAGAGGAAAACTCTAACCAACAATCATGTATCCCAGAGGAAATTTTTGCATTTCCTAAACAGACTTCTTCACAACACAGCAGTCAAAAACTATTCCACCCTTTAAAGTAAAGTTGATTTTTAGGGATAGCTCCCACCACAGGGAAGCCCATGGTAATGTGAATCCATAGAAATGAACAGGATGGGGGAGGAAGAAAGATTGAGTGGATGTCGCTAGTGTCCTGTGGTTCCAGAGGGAATGACGAAAAGGAAAAAGATRAAGGAAACTGAGCAGAAGTTTCCTATGACTGAGTAATTTTCCTTATGACTGTGTTAGTTGATCTAATATCTTCACTGAAGCTTAATTAACTTCYTTTTGCCAATTTTAGATGGCTTCAGATAGGTATTTTATAGTAATGAAGAAAAAGAAGTTTGGTAAAYAGCTGACATGTCACAGTGCCCTTCAAGACATTGATGCATCTAGATTTGCCACCCATGTGTCACTTTTCACTTCTTGGGGTTAAAAAGCCAGTAGAAGGAAGACCCTCCTCAGATTCCTTCTGCAATTTGTGAACAAGTTCCCTAYACTGCTTTGCCAAATGTTGTTTAAAGCTCCAACGTGTGTCTGTTTATTCATTAGAATTCAACAGCAGGGTAGAAACAYAGTGCTAATGTTTATGTTCCAGTTAAGGAATTCATTTATGTTGCCTCACTTAAAAATATTCTCCTCAGAGAAAATATAAGTCCAAAGTTGATTTATCAGGTTTAAATTTAAGAAAACTATATTGTCAGAACAACCACACATTCCTTTTTGCACCACTTTTGAAATCTGTTTCCTATTACCATCTCTGCATCAGACAAATACAACCAAGTTATTTACAGGCTGTGAAAGATACTAAATCTTTTCTGAGTAATATTACATTGGATCACAAATTCTCACTTTTAATAATAATTGACRACAAACTAAAGTGAAGGATATTCACAATTAGTAACAACAGCACATAATGCTCTCCCAGTGCCTTGTATCTTCAAGACCCAATTCAGACGTAAGCTGCCGAAGTCTCATTAACATTTACTTTGGAAGGATATTAAGTATTGTTATCTCCCATTTACAGATGGTGAAAGAGGCTCAGTAGGATTGTGACTCGCTTAAAAAAACTCAGAACAGTTTAATTGCAGAAGCAAGACCAGAACTCTCAAGCTCTTGGCTCCTACTCGTGTGAGAGAGCGAAACACATTTTTAAAAGCATCCTGTGACTTAGGAATCCCAGTTCCAGCACACACCAGGGCTTGAGCGGCGCTGGGGCAGCGCAGCTCCTCAGGGGCGCTTTGGGCTCCCGGCTCCCATTAACTCTGAGTGATTTTGGAGCTCTTGAAAACTCCTTTCAGTCCTGGGAGGGAAATGCACAACACCTGTGATTCATAGAAGCGGCACATGGAGAGGCAGAGCGAGGGCTGGGAGYCACAGCCAGCTCCACGTGCAGCTCAGCCGCGATTCAGAAGCTGCAGGGCCGAGTGCTGAGCCTGTGTTCCAGGGCTGAGGAGCCGGGGGAGCCAGCAGCGCTGCCAGCTCTTCTCACTGACATGATTTTCTCSGGAGCAGAGCCAGGAAAGATCTAAAGACAGAACTTCAGCCCTCTAATAAATTTCAGCTTTGCCTTTGGGAGAAGCTCTCCTTGCCTGGCCCCTTGTGCCTTGCCCCTCCACCTCCAGGGGAAGGGAGAAGCTCAGGTGGATGCTCATCCCCGGGGTTTATTCCTGGGCAGCCCCTGCTGCCGTGCTGTGAACGGGGAAACTGGGAGTGGGAGGGTGGGCAGAGAGCTGTGGAAATCCCTGCAGAAGCAGATGTACCAGCAGTGAATTTGCATGTGATGGGAATGCAAGAGTGAGGAACTGGAGTGCAGCTGGTGAAGCAGCCCCTTAGGGCTGGAAATGCAAAGTGAGAAGGAGCTGGGCAGCAGGGGCAGGCAGGGGGGAGATCTGGGGCAAGTGGAAAGGGGCAGGAAGCAGCACTGTTGTTGTTAGATGGACAGGCTGCGTTGGTGCAAGGCATGCAGGGAATCAATTGATGCAAAGGTCAGGAGAAACCATCGATATTCCAATGCCCAAAACCCTGTGGCTGTTATTCRTGTGAKGATTGRGATTGRGRTTGGGRTTGGGATTGGRAYTGRCTGYGCAGCTCTCCCTCACCTGCACACASCCTTGCACSACCATGCACACCAYAGCCTTTGGAGGTGAGGAASYGAAAGGAATYCRCACTTAAAGCAGGAATGAAAGTCACATGATATACATGTAGGTATCTGGCAGTATCTGTGTCTTGCTGTTACCCAGTTTGTTAACTTTTCACTTTGGCAATACCAGTGTATGACTAACTGGAAGCCTGGAATAAGAGTGGTTGGAGTTGAGGAAAATTTTTTCATCATCATAAAGAGACTAGATATTGCATGAAGTAAGACTGGCTTCTCCAAAACAATGTTGAGAAAGGAAATAAAAGCTTGGATGAGAGAGAGGATGCTGAGGCACACGCAGGGAGCTGGGTGAGCGTCAGCTCTGGAGAAGGCAGAGCATCCCTGCAGCCTCAGAGGGAGTGCAGCCCTCCTTCCACAATCAGATCCTGAGCCTCGATGTTCATGGCAAGGTTTTAGACTTGATTCCTTGGCTGTGAGTTTTGGCCTTAGAAAATGCTCAAAGGGATGCAGAAACCTTTTATGGTACAGTCTCAGATTTGTGTCTATGTTTAGAAATGCTTGACAGCTTCTTCACATTGAAACATTTTAGGAAGGTGTATAGCCAAACAAACACTCACTGCTAAGATCTCGAGGTAATTCTGAGTAAGGAAGAAAGGCATCCCTTGTGTGGAAAAGACTAACAGGCCAGAGAAYCAACTTTTAGGCCAAACCCTATTAAATTCAAGGGAAAAACAACTTTTAAATGGCCTTGTGCCTACACTTAGAAATTTAATTGAATCTGGAGTAGGCTTTATAGACGGAGGGAATCACAGTATGAGATTAATTGTTCATTGCAGTGATGGCAAATGCAAGCAGTGAACTGGCCAGCTGGTCCTATCTGGGGTATAAAGAAAATCTAGTCAGGATAAATCAGGTAAAATGTCTAGATGGTAGAATGTCACTCCAGGGGCCAGGATGGAGAAAGGTTAAGGGTCTTTGAGAAAAAGTTGTTTTTTAATGTTCTTTTTGCTTGAACATGCTAATGTCCCAGAGGCCTATTCTTTACATAATTCTGTTTGCACAAGATGAAGGGGGTACCAGAGCTTTTCCAGCTTCGTGTAACTCATTGCAAAATCCTTGAAAATACTGTTTAAAAATATTTGTGCAGCAAAAAAAAGCTATTTCACACATTTTGCATCAGCAGCCAGGTTTTAAAATAAACTAATCTGTCCTCAGAAATAAAAAGAAGAAGAAATAAAGATCCAAATTCACAGTTGGTGTAAATTGCCAGACTTTCAGTGAAGTMAATGCAGGGCTGCCAATCTAAACTAACACAGAAACCGGTCCAGAAACCATGAACGGGATTTTAGAAGTCTTCAAAATAGGGTTTGCGAAACATTACGTGGCTGCAGAGTACCTTGCAGAATGATAAAATATGGTCACAGCCTCCAGGTACCCCAGTACAGAGAAAAAATGGTATCCCTAGGACTGAGGAATGTTAAATCAGTTAGCACACAGTGCTTAAAGAGTACCAATAAATAGCATGTATCAATCAATAATTGCTTCTCCATTAAACAAACTGGCACAGTAACTAGAGTGTTCTCACACTAAAATACTTAAATATGTAACCAAATCTGCTAGAGCTAATTGAATCATTTTTTGTTTGACGTTGTTTTTAATTCTTGGCATAAATGAATGAACAAATGAGCTGTGGGCTCCAGTGTCTCCTCAGCACATCACTTAYCTGAGCAGTGGATAGTTTCTTCCAGACAGGCTCTGTTTGGTGACATCTGCTCTGTAACCCTTTTGCAGGGCACTGTACAATTTTTAAAGGTATGTCTGAGAGCCAGAAATTTGGAGCATGTACATTTTCTCTCCTTTTGGAAGTGAAAGGGTTATCTTKGCATCCCAGGAGGGAGCAGAAGCAAGTTATTGGTTACCCTAAGCCTTTAAAAGTCCCTCTGGAAGAGAGCTCATGAATGCAACATCTATGTTTAAAAACACACTGATTAAGCTCATGTTGATACTCGGATGGGATATTCTGTTACTTCTTCTGTGAGGGTCACTACGACCTCCCTATCTTACCCTCTGCTTTATRTAGCATCCTGTAACTTTTCTTTTTTTCTCAAGAGCAGGCCTTTTGAGGCTGCGAAAAGGAGAGTGAAAACCTGCCCTCAGCGCAATAAATTGGGTGTTTGAAGGCAGGCTCGGCTGGTGTGCACCTCCCTGGCAGTCACAGGGATCTCCTCCTGCTCAGTGCCTGCCRTTCCTCTGCAAGGACATTGTCACTGATTGCTGCCATGGCAGGGATGRCACCTTGGCCATGACCCATGGCTGCGATCAGCGCACAACCCAATGGGACTTCATTCCAGGCCTCTGCAATAATACGAGCATTACTGGCCCACAATAATAACAAGAGTACAGGTTTTATGAGAGTTTCCAAAGGGTCAGGAAGAGTAGCCAGTGTTGGAGAGGGAACACAAAGATTTTTGGCCAAAATTTGCCCAGTAAATTTCAAGGCAGTGTCCTCAGAGCAGGGGCCAGGCCCCTCAGGTGACAGAACCTGGCGCAGCCCTGCTGGGTTGATCAGGTCAATCCTGATGCAGAAGGATTAAACAAGGACTGACTGTTCTGAATTCACTTTTTGTTTACTCCAGTGGTTGCCACCAGGCTTTGCAGGTCTCTCTGAGGGCATGGGAAAAGCAGCGTGTTTGGCTTTCCTGAGCTCAGCACTGGGCTCAGCTGGAAGTGCAGACCTTGAGGTTAGCCTTACATCAGCAGAGGTGGGATCATAAGCCTGCCCTCTGATTTCTGCCAGAGCTAAATTTAAAACCTTGATGGTCTAAATGAGTTCTGTGGCAATACAGTGATGGGCTTGAAAGGGAATGAGAAAAAAAAAAAAAAAAAAAAAAAAAAAAAAAAAAAAAAAAAAAAAAAAAAAAAAAAAAAAAAAAAAAAAAAAACACAAAAAAAAAAAAAAAAAAAGAAACAAAAAGCAGGAAGGAAGAGAATACAGCTATGACATGTCAAAAATGGAGAAAACAAGACTTATTTGCAGCCAGCAGTTTAGAACATGGTGTGAAGGGGAACCAAACCCAATGTGCCCTTGCTCTCAGCTGGGGGATCTCTGCCTGCCTTGGTGAGGAACCTGCACTAGCTCTAGCTGCCTGGCTGAGGAGCGAGGAGCAAATTACTTTCTCAAGCCTTTGAACTCGTCAGGGCAGGAAAAAAATTGCTCTCATATGTATTTGAGGTGCTTAGAAGAGGCAGATCCTGATCACTAATAGAGACCCCTGAGCACCAGCAAGGCAGCTCATACTGAAGATCTGTTTTTAAGGTCAAGGTCTAACATGGCCCTGTTGTGCTGGTCAGCACCAAGTGCTGTCCTGTTTCCTGTAGTGAGAGGGCTGAGATACATGAGCTTTACAAGAAAACATCCAGAGGGAAAGATTAAAGTATTTGCCATGAAAAAAAGGAGAATCAGCAATTCTCATATTAGATGAACTTGGACTGCTTTGTGTTACAGAAATAAATGCATCCTCATGGAAGAAGTGTGCAAGTATTTGCATTATTTGTATGTCATTCTACTATCTGACTACATGTGCATTCCACCCTTTAAAGTATATTTAATGTATGCTTTGCAGTAATATGTTTGTTGCATACTGTTGGATAAGTCACTAACAGAGATTTAATAAGTGCACAGTATAAAACTCAGCCTTCTAATTTGCCATCCTCACTTTATCTTTAGCTATAGCTAATAATTATAAGAAACATCTCTGTCCCAAATAGTCTCAAAGGTGTTTATTAAGCAGACCTTCACATTTAAAAATGCTGTCCTGATAGCACCCTTGTTTCACAAGGGAAAAGAAAAAGAGGGAGGAAAAAAGAAAAAAGAAATAAATAAAAACAAAAGAAGAAAAAAAAGAAGAAAAAAAAGAAAAAAAGGACAGCTCTTCTGCCAAAATAAATCAATTAGCTCATGGATTAAATGTTTCTTCAGAAACACGTAAAGACAGGGAGTAATGTTCTTTTTCTTGGAGGAAGTTTTAGGACATGAATTCTGTTTCTTGAAATGTAGATACTATTTTTTTTTTGGCAGAAGTCCTCTCAAAAATGTTGCTGGTGTTCAGAAAATTTTACTATAGGTTCTCCACTGGATGCACAAATAATTTATGAATTATAGGTTGGGTCACACACAAAAGTGCCAGATGGATTCAAGAACAGCATGAGCTGCAGTCCAGTGTAGGATTTACAAATACTCTAAGGACTTTAGGTCTGGTGGACCGGTAGATTCATGATTTAACAGTATCTAGAAACTTTAATGTGCCATTTCCCATTTTTCATAAAAGCAGAGTACTTTTAATATTACAGAAAGTGGCACTAAAGCCTAGATAATTTTTATTTTTCTTTCATTGAACAATTCTTTTTCCTTTACTGTCTTTTCTTACCTCCTAGGAACAAATAACAGAASAGACATGATAATGGGAAGCTAACAATGAAAAGCATTGCCAGAAATCTTGCCCTAAATACTGAAAAACAAAGATGGAAGTTATGAAACTGGAAAAAAAAAATGGAATATGAATGGTATGGTAGAATACTTAATATTTTCTTGCTACTTTTATTTTAGACATACTTCAAATTATAAATTGCCTGGATACTAGGCTTTCCATTGAAAGTTTGTTTTCTGATTTGAATTAATTTCTCATCTTCTTACCATTGTTATTGTCAGATAGATGCAATACTTATTCTTCGAATTTGTCCGTTACTATTAGTGTTATTTATACGAGTCTCTGTTTTATTGTTGTGACTGAAATGTTCTAAGATTCATTAAACTCATTGTGATATTGAAAACAAGTTTATTGTGTTACATTTGATTCTGGATTCAAATGCTATTAATTTGGAAAGGGATTTCTATGCAGTAGTCCCATCCCCCTCATGAAATCAGTACTCCTAAGCAGTTTCAGATTTTTTTTCTGATAATTCTTTACAGTCACCAGTCTGAGTAACAAAAAGACTTTGATAATGTAGAGTGGGACAAATCTTGCAAAGCAAAAGGAATGAGTTTTAYTGATTTTGGTGGAGATATCACCGAACGTCATAATGATTGAATGAATATTCTAACAGGAACCAGCTGATTTTATAGACAAAAGTCCTGATCCTCACTTTGATAAATCTCTTCTTATTTGAATGAAGATTGCAGTATTAGACCCACATGGAACTTGGTCAGAGGCCAACAATGTGCTGTGAATGGAAACATTAGTTTGTGATTAGAAATCTGACTCTATTGTTGTGCACATTTACTCTAGCTATTGTCCTATAAGAGTGRAAAAGGGCAAGTGAGGTAAAAACCSTTTTCCCCCAGTAAGAATTTCTTTTCATCCAAGCTCACAAGACCCTTACATGCTTGTTTACTTCGATGGCCTGTTGTACATGAATGGCTGCATGCCTCATTTGCACAAAGATGGGAGCAATCTGAAAGTGTAGATCCTACATAAACTCCCCGGGAAGGCTGGGACTCTGGCTCAGATGCAATCATCAAAATGTGTCTGTGCATGGCAGTTCATGGTAGGTGTTCCAAAGGTATTGCCATGATCTCTGCAAGGAGGGAATGCTCTGCTGGAAGATGGTAGAACTTCCACTCTTGCACCTCAAAAGGTCCTTCTGAGCCACAGGATGACTAAGCAGGATTCTGGGTCAAGCTTGAAGAGGACAAAATGTAATTAAATACTCTCTTGGGAGTTATAGTCGAGAATTAAATATTGTGCAAGTCTGTCAGCCCAAAAACTTTCTCTGCTGTATGGAGATCTTGGAGAAGCAGCTCAACTCATGCATTTATGAGGAAATGTGAGTTTTTCAGTTATTTGCCTCCCATAGAACTAAAACTAGAAACAGATTCAGCACTGCATTTATTCTAATAGAGTTAAATGAGCTCTTGCTCTGGGCTTCGGCAACTTGCATTGACAAAGTGAGATCAGAGACATCTCCAGCATTAGTTCACAGAGGCTGCAGTCATTGCTCAGTAAATGGATCATAACACATACAGAACTCCTGTAAATATGGAAATTCCATCAGATATCTTTATACACTGTATTATCCAATGACGACTGCAAACAGGCATTTTAGTAGTTTGTCAAAGCCTATCAGGATGGGGGGTTTATTGTTGAGTTCTGTCTGAAGTGCTAGATTTGACTTTAGAAAGCATGCTGTACTCATTAACAGGCACTTAATTAATAGCGGTGGCGAGTCTGTGGAAAAGCTACTGATGTTTAATGAGTCTTTTGTGTCTGGCTTCTAGAAAGTTTTGTATGAGCAGAAATGTGATAGATGAGACTCAGGCAGCAGTGCATTACACATATTTCTTACTAAATGGCTACTGTTGAAGTGAAATTTTATCAAGCAAGAACMTCCATTTTTCACTTTGCGCCCCGAAGTCCATTGCAGAATTAGCATTTACCACTCTGTTTTCAGATGCTTACCGGAAAAAAAAAAACCAACATTTTTTGATATATATGAGGTTCTCAAGGGGAAAATAAGCTATATTGTGTGGAGCAACTAGAGAAGGCTGCATTTAGTGGCATCCAAAATAGAAGTCCATTGGGTCAAACTAATCTCTGGCTTATTCTCAGGCAGCTGAGTAACCACTTGTATTTTTGTCCTGTCACTTCTCCCTCCCCACCCCCAAAGCTTAATTATGACAAAACTATTAAGAGCATTTCACTTCCCCTCTCAAAGGAACCTGGATGCACCTGCACAAGGGTGCCTTCTGTGGATATTTAATATGAATTCTGAGCTGTCCTCAAGGAAGGACAGGTGTACAAATACCCAAATGAAACACCCTGGGAAGCAGAAAGGAAAGCTTTACATATTTAGTCYTTATCTCCCTTCTACTTGGACTCATGAAGTTGAAAAGAATTTAGTTTTTGCCATTTTAAGTATTTATTTCTTCCCCTTAAGTATATTGTATATTCTAAATTTTAGGACATTACTTTGACCACATTTACCTTCTAAAGAAGCTTTTGGAAATGATATTATTTTTGCATTGTGACTCTTTTGCAGARTGAATAAAGTTTTAGTATGCAACAAAACTTCAATTTATTTTTTTTATGAACAAAATTTTGATTCTTAGACCAGCAACTTTAATTAATTATATATAGATTATATATAATTATATATAGATTATACATATATATAATTACATATAATTCTTACTGAATTATAGAGTTGTTGACTTTTTTTAACTACGACATTTTTCAGGTTGCCTTCCTATACTTCCTTCACACTGCACATGTTTATATATGTTTATATATGTTTTCATACAAGATGACAATGACTTCTTGCTTTCTGTAGGTTAACATAAGATTATTTTGCCCTCCCTWTGTGGTGCTGTTCTCTCTTCCTCTTCAGTTTTGGCTCAGCTTAAYACTACAAGAGCTAACATCTTTTTGATATCACTGTTTAAGTTAAAGAATAGCTGTACTTCCAACAAAATTATTATGGGTAGAAAAAAAAGGGGGAAGGTGGCAGTTGTGAGGAGCAATAAAAATGTGCTACAGAATCTTTGTACCAAAAGATGATCTACATTATCAAAGTCTCTAAGAACTCTGCCCTACAGTTTCATATATTTAACAAAATATATATATATATATATAAATATTTATATTCCAAGCTTTTCTTAGTCTCTATGCAACCTTAACAGTAATAGAGTTTTATGTTTTAATTTCCTTAAAGGAGAGTAATCTTTGGAACTCATGAATGCTTCAATGTTTTGGAAAGATCTAAATATATGTCAAATATCTATTGAGACTTACAATTTTTTTTCATCCACTCAGCAATCATTTCATGTATTATTTTGAGAAACAGCACTACATGTACTGTAAATAATACAGGAAAAAATATATGCATTATCTGATAAGCTGAAATAGCTCTGTCTGTTGGTTAATTACCCAAATACTAAAGAAAAGTTAGGCTAATGATTTCCAGACAGTTGTTATGCCATATCATGTTAAAGCAGCTGTTAACCATATGCACTACTGTAGTTCTGCTTATATTAACCATTATGAAATTTTCCTTGGGGAAAAATGCTCACGTGCTTGCAGAGAACCTCTGTGCCCTCTTTTGAAATGAAATAAGTTGGTTATTCTTAAAGCATGGCAAATAATTTGTAACAAATCACTTGGTGATTTTCTCCTGCTTGTGAATGGAGACTGTGTTTTCAAAAGCCACCATGCACCAAAGGAGCTGAAGCTCCAATAGAGCAGAGAGAGCACTGGGAGAGCCTCCAAAACCAGCCCTGATGTCACTGCACCAGTGCAGTGCTGTTTGGTGGCCTCGTGGCTTTGGGACACAAGGTCACGTTTCTTCGTGGCCCTGCACCGTGTTTACCAGCCCATCAGCTCGTCTGAGGCTGACATGGCAATCCCTGGCACTGCTGTTTTGCACAGGAGTAGGGACCTGCTGTGGGATAGGGCTTCATCCAACCTTTTCCCTTTTGTCTTTCTGAGAGGGAGACAGACAGAATGACCTGAGAATTCCTAAGGGCTTACAGTGGCAAATATTACAGTGATAACCACCAGGAAAACAAAATCTRTGGAGAGAGGCCATCTCTTTTATTAGACTACTAATGTGGTTGGAAAAAAAGAGAGGAGCTTTCAGGTCAARCCCCTATTGCCAGGTCCAAGACATAAGCTTGTCTTGAGGACAGTTTTTAGATGGCAGCTATTTCTTTGTTGGGGTTTCTTTGTAGAATAATTTATAGTTATTCTAGCAGAATAATTTATAATCCTCCATCATCCTAAGGAAGGCTATCAATATTTACTCAGGATGAGATGATATTTACACTTAATTTAGGGATATCTGTCTGAATTTGTTGCAGCTGCCTTTGTGCCCTCAGTTGCATTCACCTTCTGCGTGTATTCAGGCAAATGTTCAGGAAAACAAATGAACTTCAAGATGAAAATGGTTTTGTTGGATAAAGATCACAGAAACGTTTTGTCTTACAATATCTACCCTGGTCACAGTGTGAATGATTCACATCTCTTGTCTCTGCCTCCTAATCCCARAGCTCAGTAGAAGGTGGTTGACAGGGATATAATCTGTGAGACATAAGTCATACTCCTTCTATTCAGTGTGGGTAAACTCTGGGTGTTGCACATCAAAAGACATGGTGGACATGAGGAAGGCACCAACAGTGGGCAAAAGTCTGAAATCATATCTTACAAGTAATGGATGAAGGAATTTAGACTGTTTAGTCTGCAGAAGAATCAAAAGGAATTGTGAAAATGGCCTTCAGATACACCAGGGTAGCAGCAAGAAGAATGAACAAGAATTTCCTTTRCCATTTGTGCATAAAAAAGGAGGTAATTTAAACAAGGAATAATTCTCTTAGGTAGCAGAACAGTAAGAATATTGTCTCTGTTGTAATAAATAACCTAACATTGAAATAGATTGTCTAGGGAAACTGTGATGCTAAATTATCAAAGGGACTGAAGAACAGGTTAGAAAAGCAAATGGTAGGAATGGTGTACATATATTTATATTTAATGGTGTATWTATATATTTATATTTTATGTTGAAGGTGGACCAGCTAGATAACATCTTAGTGTCCCTTATAGGTGGCTTTTCTCTRACCTTATGAGTGGTAACTGTGTGTTGACAGCAATAAAAAAACACACAGAAGTTATAGCCTCCAAAATAAGTTTTCTATCTTTGGTCTGAGTGCTTGGCAGTGCATAAGCAAAGGCTACTTTCCCTTTAAAAATTGTCAGTGTTTTTTAACTCAAGCCTGGCTGTTGTGATATAGTTGTGTTATACTATCACAATTCACTTGTCCTCACAATGATCAGTGACTTAATTTTGCAAGTGTATTATTAGATTATAGTATAAATAGATTGTTAAACAGAATGAGCCCACTGACTTGGTGAAGAGAGAAATATCCAGAAGGCAGGAGCTTCCAMTGTGTCCTAGTGGGTATCTCGGAGACCAAATAATACCTCTCATCAACACAACCACTTGCTCAAATGTCTGTTCCTGCTTGTGACAGATCTGAAAAATCACATTTTGCAAAGAGACCAAACCTGCTCAGACAATGACAAACAATTTGAAAACAGTTGGTCTGACCGGGTGTCCAAATTGCTGACAGAAAGGAAATGTTCATGTATGCAATAAGCATGAAAGATGAAAGCCCTTCCCTGGTGCTGCTCTTCCACTGAAGCTCTTACTCYGACCTGTGGCCTCACTAGATGACCTGTAAGCAGAGAACAGGGAGAGTATAAGAAAACAGTTCCTACTGAAGCTTATTTTCTGAAGGAAAATCATCCCCGATGTTGCAGTCATATTTTTTTCATATTGCCTGCTAAAAAATCTGTAAAAAATTAGTAAAGTGGTCTGGAAAAACAGTAAATTTTGCCTTTTGGATTCAGCAAAACTGTATTAATATTTATAGTGCATATTAATGCATTCTTCTCTTTATATATTTGGGTCCACCCAGGGCAAAAACTGCAGGACTGGGAGAGCTGTGTGTATCTCATTCACACCCCTCAGTTCTTCAGTCCTATGGCTCTAAGGCTGAGGATTTTGCTTGTGACTTCTCAACTCTTCTTGCCAGGTGAGAACCCTGCACAGCCTGACTCTTGCCTTCAGCACCTCCTGGCATAGATATCACCTTGTGTGTGGAGAATTTCAAACCTATGAAGAAGTGAAAGGGTCCTGGGACAGTGACCGCATCACCCCATGAGCAGCTAGAGTGTTAAACACAGTGATACTGTTGGCTGGACTAGGAGCTCTRCCCTAGTAAAAATAACTCCCAGAACTGTAACCACATGTCTGTTGGTCCATTAGTCTTGTTTATCTCAGAAACCAGGCAGAGAGTTTTTTCAGATACTTCCCATGGGCAAAGAGCTTTGTATGACCAGATTATTTGGATATMCTGCTTTAAATTACCTTAATCCTGCAAAATTATGTGGGTTTTAATCCATTACCGTGCCTTTTTCACAGTTTAATCTAAATAAAAGTGTGTTCCAATCCTTTTCATCCTGTCCTCCAAACTCTTTACCAGTGCAATGGCCTGCTATGGCTGCAGCACAATTCTGGCTGGAGTAAGTCTTAATTAGCTGCCAATGATGTCATGTCCATGTCTGTGTTAAAGGCACAGGACTAAGTATTCGTCCTTATTTAATGTACTGTAGAAATTCCATTTAGGGATAGCA
Source organism: Malurus melanocephalus (assembly GCF_030028575.1). NCBI lineage: Eukaryota > Metazoa > Chordata > Aves > Passeriformes > Maluridae > Malurus > Malurus melanocephalus. The sequence goes on from NW_026623236.1 coordinate 7,020,926, forward strand.
TTAAGACGCTTCAGAGCCAATCTTGTGTTTCTCCCGTAGTTGAGACACTTGGCCTTCAGCCTTCTGACACTACCCCAGTTGTGCTGTAAGGGCCCAGAAATACACTGCCTGTTGTGTTTTATTGCTCATGTGAAAACTGTCCAATTCCTCGTCAGCTGACAGGGGAGGAGCGCTGCAGTGAGGGATCGCACAGCAGTGTGCCTGGGAGCTATGTTATTTCACACCAGCRGCAACCTTTCAGTGTTTGCGCGGCAGCCCAGCAGAGCCGCGGTGCTCTCGCCACGGAGCGTAGAGCAAACCCCATTGTAGTCGTTCCCTCTGCCAGAGACACCGACGCCTGCTGCCAAATATCTCCCCTCAACACATTTATTGAACATTAAACCAGCAGAATAGCGTTGAATGAAGTCCAGTAATTTTATAGGATATATTTTAGTCACTAGGCTTTGAAGGCTAGTCCAATGCTAATTATAAAGTTTCTGTGTCTGGATAACATATTGTTAACAGTTATTTTGTAAGTGCTAATGGCAAGATGGAAGATTTCCAATAGTTTTATTGAGGAAGTGGCAATTAAAATTTTGAGCACTGCAACATACATACAAAATAAAAATAATCCTGCATACACAGCACTTTGAGTCTGAAAAAAAACCCAAACCAGAAAAAAAAGGGATGAATATTTTCTTTTGAAATAAATGCAACCATTTTATTTCTAAAAAGTTTTGCTTTTGGAAAAAAAMCCCACACATTGATTTACTTGCCAACTTCAAATGTCACAAGCCTTGAACAAGTTTGACATTGTTTAAAAGCACATCGTGAAACTATTAGAAAGCTAAGACAAGTTGCTATGTTATGTTTTTCCACACTCAAAGAGCAACAATATGTTCTCAGTTTGAGTAATTTCTTTTAGGTTAAGGGAAACAAAACAAGAAAGAACAAAAGCAAAGTGTTCACAAGAGTGTGTGGAAGTGTCTACAGAGGACAATTTTTACTGCCTGAGTGGAAAAAGGTGCTATGCAAGCACTGCCCCACRARGTCAGCTGGGCACACTGATGCTCCMRTGCCTATGTGCAATAACACAAAAGAGGAACTGCCTAYGGCTCTGTATCAACCATCACTTAGMRGGTTCAAGACAGATTTTGCTTTGYAGAGCAAATGGCTACCACCTGCTGAAAAAAGGAGTCCTGGTGGGACCTAGAGTCAAGATGGGAGTTGAGCAGCACTGGGGCTAGCTGTTAGCATGAAGTTAGTCAATGTGAGGCACTTAATCCCTGCAAGCTGAGCAGGAGCCGGGTCTCCAGTCATTTGAGTGGGTTTAGTTTTGCTTGCAACATAATCTAAAGCTGCTGCAGTGGACAGGTTTTAGGGCCCTTCCTTAACGCTTTTCCAGACAGCTCTGTTTCCAGACAGCTTGGTGAGGCTGAATTTCACATCCTCTTTTGCTTGTGTAGGTGTGAACTCTGGGGAGCCAAGAGCCGCTCTGCGGTCCCAGGGCATGCCCTCCTCTCCCTTGGCAAACCCAGAACAAGTAACAGCTTTTTGGCAGCTTCAGGTATCTGGGGAGAATAAGGAGATGCATTTCCTAATTTTCTAGACCCCTGAGTATTGATTGGTCATCGTAGAGTCATTCTGGATTTCCCTCTCCTTCCCTCCCTCCTYCTCCTCSTTTTTCCCTGCACTCTGGTCTCAMTACTACCTTCCTCCCAGGGGATTTTCTATTTTCAGTTCACTGCCTCTCCCGTGGAAAAAAGATGCATCAAAGGTTTTATATAGAATTTTGAAATACAGATTCATTTTAGAATAGGTAAAATCCAATGAAAATCCCTGGGGTAACCAATGCCAACTTTGGGCACTCGACTCGAAGCACATTAACCTTCTGTGATCTTTATAACCTTAGGGAATTGAGTGAGGCATCTCCAAGGGACAAGTCAGCCTGTTGGAGACCTGAATCACCTCTGGAGTGAACTTTCACTGTCCATTGTCTACAGGGAAGTCTCTTTCCAGCCTAGGTGCAACTTGATGATCCTGAGGTTTGATGGGACAGACCTGGATTATTTATCCCGATGTATGCTTGCTCGTTTGCTCACACAAACCAACAAACCAAAGATGTGAAGGTACATTGGCAGAGCAAACAGCAATACAAAAAAAAMMCCMAAATTAATAAGAATCCAAGACTAAATGTACCCTGCCTGAAGTTCCTACCTTTTCCTTTGTTTTCTCACAGGGGAACAAAAACATAGAGCAGGGAACCACTTGACCTCCTTTCTTTTTTTTCCTTTGCCTCTGTTTTCCCTTTGGCAAAGGAAGTAAAAAGCAGCAAGGAGACTCCGACCAGCCTTAACACCCACACATTGTGCACAGCTCTCCAGTGTGATCTCTGCAGCAGAGGAAAAGAACTGGATTTTGGGGCTTCTTGCAGTCCCTGGGCAATTTGTAGCCAAAACCACTCGGCTTCCTTTAAAGTTCAAGGTTGTGATGCATCAGTGATGTCTGGCTGGACACAGAGGAAATATGCTAATGTAGATCTAAAGAAGCTCAATCCTGCTGACCTCCTATGAGAGCCAAATTCTTTTTCAGTAAGCCTTTAAAAAAATACTACCTCTTCTCTGCAGTGCAAAACTGTCTGAGTGCATCTTATGGAACACTGTTAGAGGGCTCAACACCTCTGAGCATTGGGAAGTTTGACTTCACACCTTCCATGATGTACCTCAGCTGTACCTATGATCCAGAAGTACTCAATCGTTTTGGCCCACAGCCCCCTTCCTAATTTTTTCAGGGAATACACCCAACACCACAAACATGAGGATTCTGGCAGGAGGAGTTGTCTGTTTCAGTTGCAATTTCCAGGCCCTTTCAGAGCAGAGTACAACTTCCAGCTGACCTTCAGGCTGAGACCCATTACAGATTTGAATGGTACCTAAAATCTTCTCCTTAAAATTACTAACCTGTCTGATTTTAGACACTGCACTTTTCTTCAGAGATCACTGGAGTTGCTCTCAGCTGCAGTGGTCAGGTGCCTCCTGCCAGGKCTCATGACCACCTCCTGCATGGAAAGGTGGCCAGATTTTGCTCCTAAGGACCCTCAGCCCAAACTGAGCCACATGGACATGCAGCTCTCACRTCTGCTTTTGCTGCTGTGGGGACCTGCAGGCACATCACCTGTCAAACACATGCTTCCTGGAGAATAGCCTTTAGCACCAGTTTTAGCACCAGGTTTTGTGAGCATTGTTCAGGTTGATGAGTCCTGAACTGAGCAAGGAATGGCTGTCCTGGGAGAAGTAGTCAGAGTGCCCTCAAAGGACACACTTCAGCTGCCCCTGGGCTGCACAAAGTGACTAACTAGTATTAGCCATTCTATTGAAAATCTAGTAGTGATAAAAGAGCACTTTGGAGATCTTCAGCTGTAAAACCTGCCACAGACACTTTTCTAAATCAATTCAAGCTTTATGTATAACTTGATAAAAGATTTATTAGGTGAAGGATAATAAATACGTTGAAATGAAAGGTATGGAAAATAAAAGTAATATACCTGAAAATGGTCTGCTATGCTGAGCTGAACTAAATAAGAGCCTGTCTGGGACAAGTTACTCCATGCGAGGTACTTACCAAAAAAAAAAAAAAAAAAAAAAAAA
>NW_026623236.1:7024604-7030973 GCF_030028575.1 Malurus melanocephalus
CAGCTGTTTCTTCAGGGTGTCTGTAAGTTTAAGAGTGGAATTTGAGGTGTTTGGTGCCAGCATTTGTGCTCTTGTTCACAACGAGTCACAGTCAAACTGCAGCTTGAGATGAAACGGCACAAGGCAGCAGACTCTGCTTGGGAAACACAGACCAGAGGGGCAGATGCTGGATGCTTTCTGTGAGTGGTTAAATGMTCCATCTGGTGACTAATGGGACCCTGACACTGCGAATTACTGTTATTAAGAAAGCTAGGAACACCTGGAGAGAGCACTGAAACTTTCCAGGAAATAGTTATACTGGTACTTTTGGTGTGGCCTAAGTAGTGATTTAAAGGCAATGTGCTTGAAAGCATCCTTGCAGTACACTCTGAAAACTGTGCCAGGGCTGAACTGCTGAATGAAGAGAGAAGACTCCAAGAGAAAAACCCACTATTCACAGATAAGACTTCTCTACTGATGATGCTGGAATTTTTCACTGAGAATACTTCTGTCAGTAGAGAATCATCTCCAGAAAAAGCCAGCAGTAACGAACATTTATTTTCATTATTCCATCACCTAAAAATGTCAGCAGTGCTCTCTATGCCATCTCTCTTTGTCAAGGCATATCTGTTCTGTAGGGAGAGCAGTGAAAACACTTCACACCGAGTAAATGTTCATGTGTGTGACCTGTTAATGCCATTTTACTTTATAACAACTCCACTCTTCAAAGGCAGTCTATAATATCAAATGGACTCATTGGAAAACAGTATGTCATTGCTGATTTGCCTCTGCTCATGGAGAAAAGGTTGAGGATGGGGGAGGTTTGTATTGGTTTGGGGTTTTTTTTTCTTTCCATTGGACTCCAGTTTAAAATGAAACAACACTAGAACAGAGGTCAAGAACTTGGAAGAATTAATTCAAGTGGAACCAGGTACAGCTTGATTCAATATTGATATTTCATATGTTCTGAGATTGTGGTTCAGACTACAAGATAGCAGAACACCATTTTTATAGCTTTCCATCTGTGAGAAATTATTTCTCAAAGCACTCTGTATGAACAATCTATCAGATAATAATTTTTGAGATCATATATTCTGCTAAATGGGATCTTTTTGATGCACAATCTGGCTGTGATAGTAATTTTAAAACTAGAGAGAGAATTTTAGAGCCAGATTCATAAAAATAAACATCTTTCACACAAAGTTATTTTCCATGATGCATTAACTCCTTTTCCAGGTATTTGCAGGAAAGTAATATACTCAATATTATATAGCCATGGAGCAAAGGAAGAATGGATCAATGCAAGAGTCATAAGGAGATTATAAAGTTTATATTTAACATACCCTTTCTTTTAAAAATATTTTGTTTATTTCAGGGCATAAATACWCATACTTTGAGTTTGAGAACAGCTAAAACTCTTTGATGGTSCAGCACTAAAAGTATTTTGCGTTGATGCACTCATAAATATGATGCAGTTGTAGCATATCATATACKTGGTATTTGAAGCATTTTGAAAATGTTGGGAATCAGTTTCACATATCCAGTATTCAGGAACAATCTTACACTGCTTGTCTTGACAGGTCATGCTGGAACCTTGTTTTCTGTGGCCAACAGTACTCCAACATGGCCACTATTTCCCACGCCATTATCTTTGATTTCCCAAAATTGATGAGTAGGAACTGATTTAGAGCAGGAATGACTGGTGGTGGCCTTGGTTGCCAATCTGCAGCCAGGCTTGTCGCACACCTTTGGACTCACAGTGAGGGTTCTTAACCCACACTACATGTGGCACGATACATTCAGTTTGATCTTAGCATCCTTTTGCTGTGGTTACAAGAAATCTCCAACAAATTTGTAGAAGGCACATGGCTGACTCACCCAGTTACTTCAGGCACTTATGTCACGGCTGTGAATTTAAAGCTCTGTGTCTGACGTTGCACAGAAGAACATGGAACTTGTGGGTAAAACAGCTTTTTCCGGCCTTATGATCCATGACTGTTGAATTACAGAACAGAATTATGTGGAGGTGTCAGCAACTGCTGCAATCACAGTCACCCTGCATTTGTGGCACTTCTGTGAGTTTTCAAATATGCTGCAGTGGCACATGAGCTTCCAGCCAAGGCTGCTTTGTTCATGTGTGTGTGTGTATGACTGACCAGGAAATTCTCACTCTTGCTGTCGCACCAGCCTTGTCCCTTTCAGTTTTCTTTGCTCCAGTTTTATGTGCTGTAAGCATATTCTACAACTAAGAGATGAGAACTAGAAAAGAAGTGCCAGAGGTTAAATCCTGACTTTACCAAAGGTGTTAGCAGTTCTGCCATTGTTTCTTGCAGAATCAGGTTTTAGCTCAAGTGGACCTGGTAGAGAAATCCAGGTTTCCTCACATATTTTCCCCCTTTTTTCCCCTTGTTTTTATTTTTCCCTTCCCAGGTTGGAATCCAAAAGACCAATTTCAATACACATTCAGGATTTTTGGAAGTGTCTCTAGCTAGTCACAGCAGCAGCACTGACCAAGCTGCTGAATTTCGGGAATTACCAGACATTTCTAATGTGTAATTGWTGACTCTTTTCATGGTAGACACATTCCAATCCAATGGCTCTAGAAAAGGCAGTGTTACTAGGCATGCCAGCAGCTGTCCAGGGCACATCCAGAACACAGCAGCCTCACATGGATGGCATGTGGGGAGGAATTGCCAGATAGGTCTCACCCAGTCAGRAGCAAGTGGCACCCCCACTTAAGCAGATGGCTCTCTGCTGAAACAGCATGACTTTGATGCTTTTTGTGGGTGAAAAAATGATTATCAGAATTGTTCAGAMTGAAATCTTCATCTGAGGGGTTTTGTGAGGTTATACACAACCACCAGGGAAGGCTTGCAATTCCTCATTTAGTGTTTAATAAGGAAACATATGTGCATATTTGGAAAAAGTGAAGGGTTAGGGGTTTTTTTTTTCCCCAAAGGGAGGAAATATCTATCTCACTCATTCAAACAAATTCAGGCTAAGACACTCAGTTTATCTGATGTAAAGCTTTTATCATCATCTCCCTCTGTAGCCTCTCAGAGTCTTCTGGGATGAAAGGACAGTGACTAAGATGTCTCATGGTGTCYTTTGCTCTTTTTCTTCCCTTGCTGCAGGTACAGGTCTTGAATGAGATATCAGCTGACAGTTGTCTGTCACCCACCTCTGTTCTCATGTTCCACACACTTGAACTTTCACATGTTCAGATTTTGAAAGAGAAGAAATCTTGCACAGGTTTTAAAGGTGGCAAGTGGCTAAATGGAGGTTTAGCTTTTATCTCCCCAAATAAACTCCTTGCACAGCAGGATCTCTTGACTACAAGGGCTATTTCATCTACTGTTTGGGGTTTTGACCTGGAAAAGTGCAGTTGTCTTAATGGTTCTTGGACACTTTAAAATAAAAGTAAAATATCAAGATTAAAATCTGATAGCAAACACTATAGCAAATAGTTAAGAACAAAAGCAATAGTGAATGGAAGGTTCAGCTCGCAGGAAGGAAGCCCTTGAGATGCTTATATTGTTACAGGAGAGAGTGGCTATAGTCTTCAGGACCTAGAAACTCTCCACTGTTGTTGTGTTAAACTCCAATTTTGAAGACTGATGGCTCTCATTCAGAGATAGGGACATACAGATTTAATAGGGATTCTCTAATAAAGTGGTTCACATTCCAATGTTCATTCTTTTTCTGCCTGTCTAAAGACTCTCCCTCAGTGTGAGCATGGAGAGGGGCCTAATGTATGCAAACATGTTATAAAAATGACGTAAACTTGAGTGTGGGGTGTATGGGGGGGTGAATATGGGCATGGCATTAAKCCCCAGGTCATGTTTATAATTTAAAACAATGAGATTAGCGAGATCCTTGAAGGAATAAGTCCATCAGACAGCAGAAGAGGCATCCCCTGAAACAGTCCCAACAATGGCAGCATTACTGGGTGCTAGGGCCTCTTTCAGCAGAGGGAAAAGATACATTTTGAAATGSATGGGGAGACCTTTGATATTTCTCCTTCTCCAGATGACCAGACATCTGGAGGRAATCAGTACAAATCAGCTTAGATCCAACTGTGAAACCCTCCATATAGGTCTCCATTACAGGAATCCCTGAAACTTCTAATCTGAAGAGTTTGYTTTGTTCAGCCTGAGAATAGAAATGAGCCAGGGCTGAACATCAGCACAGTGAAAGAGGCTTTGTAGGCCCCAGAAAAGAAAAATAAGATAAAGGGTGTTTCATACAAACATTCAGCGCTGGAGATGTTTGTTCCAGCCTCTAACTCTATATTTCAGAGAATTGCAGGGGCTTGGAATAGCACTACGAGTGCAATGGATGCACTGACATTTTCCAATGGGGGATATTGAAAATGGAAAGAAATTAGAAACTCATATGTGGGTTATAACTTCAAACATTTCGACAGGATAAATACAYGCTGAGTCCTTAGCAATGCAGTGCAATGTTTTTTTGAAATTTATACTCCCTAATGTACTTGTAAGCAGGGGGAGTTCAAACAGCAATCAGCCAAAACTCAATAGGTGCACTCCATCCGAATAGATTTCCCTTATAGTTGCCCTCAAAGCAGCATAATTTCTCATACTACTTGAAGCTGATTTAGGTGTTGGGTCTGTGCCAGTTATTTGTTAAGCCTTCTGTCTTTATTTTATAGCTTCTATGATACAACTGACCARCTCACGGAAACATCTGTTGCATGCAAAGACAAAGAACACTAGAATCCTACCACTGTTCAGATGATCACTTTGTCCCTTTTCTGCCATCATTACCTCTGAGGGTGGCCTCAGATGCAGATTACACTATTCTGAAATGTCATTTTGTTCATTTTGTAGAGGTGGGAATTTATTGCTCATTTAATCTAAGTTGATCTTTGTTAGCTAAGTGTRCAATTAAATTTACAGAATTTGATGTAGAGCTGGGTGGCTTATAGCACCAACTTCGCACTTCTAAGCATCGAGTTAAAGTTCAGCCAGAGGTCTTGCATAATATGAGTTTTCAGGGATTTTAGCATAGTCCCCACTGGAGTGTTATCTACAACACAAACAACTATACATCATTTGGCAATTCAGGACAAAATTTGATTAGGAGATACTCTATTCTAGCTAATTTTAACATATTGAAGAGTGTTCTCCCTTTGCACAGCAGTTATTTCTGGCAAGACCTGGAATTGTTAATGATGAAGAAGAGATTTTCTGTACTGCTAACCTTCGAGCCTATCAAATTTGGCACTTCTCTTAACAAATCTATAGCATGATATTTCACCTAAAACAYTTTATTGAAAGGTGACTGATCCAGTGCCAAGGAGATCTGAATCTCTTTCTCAGAAACAATCCTTTGGCTTTCATTATGTTTTATASGTTTTATTTAACCCAACACTGCCTAGTGCCTTCAGTGCCATATTTTCTGAACACCTTGTAGTGAGTGACAGCATTTTATAGAACAGAGCAAATAGTTTTTCTCAGCATAGTTTTTCAGAATAGTTTACCTCAGCAAAACTATTGAACATTTTAATAATGGGCTTCATTTTGCCTAAGTCTGTGTCATAATTGTCCAGTATATGCAAGTTCCTCTTCTAGTAAATGGAATGACCAGCCTCTAGTGAGGAACTCCCATACCAACTTCCTGCAAGAATGCTCTCTTCAAAGCTGTCTGTTCACCTTAAATGCTGGAAAAATTAAAATCCAATTTGAAAACCGTCCAAAAATCCATGATGCCAAAAAAGACACTGCTAAGAGAACAAGTTTTTCGAAGACACATTGAAATACACATTTCAAATTCACATACATTCAAATAAACCTACATTAAAATCAGCAAAATTCTCCTAAACTATAAAAATTCAGAGAGAAAATTTTTCTTTTCAAGGATTTGAGTGGGAAAAAGAAAGTCTGTGGGGCATTACACTGAGGTGAACCTCCCCCAGTTTCTGGTTGCAAAGGAACTTTCTGCCAAGCAAAGTCACAGAGTGATTTAAGCAGAATTCAATTGTGTGAGCAAAGGTGGGAACAAGGTTTTGCTTGGGCAAGTGCAGYTGTAAGGAGACAGACAGGTATCTCAACCACCTTAAATTCCTGCCCTTCTCACCTCTTTTGCTAAGTATGTGGTGTATGCCACCTTTCTAATTGTATTTTGAAGTCTTTTAAATTGGATRTTAAAACMTTGGGATCYGTGAAGTCCTGCAGAATTTCAGCCTCTTCCCTGTGCACCTGCTGCTGTAAAAAAGGCAGCCAAAGCCTTGATCCTTCAGCAAAATATTTCCATGCTTTTTTCCAATGTTGTTGTCCCCTCTTTTTTCCTCCATATATTCACTCTAAGTCCTTCACATTTTACCAAGTCCTCCTAAATAKCAGCCTTTTGCTATATGGCAGTTCATAC
>NW_026623236.1:7031079-7125227 GCF_030028575.1 Malurus melanocephalus
GAGAAGTAGTTAATATTCTGTTAGCTGATCTCTGTTCCAACACAAATGCAATTTGTTTCCTGAAGATTTGGTTCTGAGTATCATCTTTTCCACTTCYTCTAATTCTGTCTGCATATATTACCTTATTGAACACCATATTTAGATGATCTGCCTAAGATGTTMTTGTGTTAACATGTCATGCCTGCCTGCATGCTGTTCTCAGCATCTACCTGTGTCTGTCCATTGACAGCAACTCCACCACCATCAGTCCTCTTAAAGGAGCACTTCAGTTTTAAAGGAATTCAACAGACAGTTGATTACCTCAGAGTTACAAATTGCTATTAAGGCGCATGGGACAAAACTTTTGGGAAAATCAAGTTTGTTTAGCTCCACTGTAACGAAATGAACTGTTTACTGTAACTGTCTCTTCTAAAGAGCTGTCGCTGCTTTTTACTTCACTGACTGTTTCCTTATTTTTATATTCTCCTCRCATCTCATCTTCTCCATCTGACTGCTATGTAGTTTCCTATTCACATAGTCATATAAAGTCTGTTATATGCTAAAACCAGACATGGCTGATGATTTGTTTTCTTTTYTATATATAAAAGTGATGGGGGGAGGAGGGGAATTCTTAGCTTGCAAAAGAACCAGACAAGTTTACCAAAGCTTCCCTCCCATTCCCAGTCAGCTTGCAGACATTGTATTCAAACAAGCCCTTCCAATATTTCACAGAGCCAATTCCTTGACCACTGAGGTTTTACTAACCCACTAAAGAAAAACCACCTCCCTTCCACTGGTTTCCTCATCTCTACCAGTGTAAAATCTAATTCACACTGAGAAAATAGAGGTTTTTATTCTTTTTTCCTGCAGCAAAGATACAGAAGGAACATATTTGGCTGCAGACAGTGAGCCTCATACAGCATCATACTGTAAATGTTCATTATCTTCAGGTGCACAAGAGATCACCCTGAGATAACTTCTAATTTGCTTTGGTGATCAACATTGTGAAACAAACTTTGGGCTAAATGGCTTGTGTGCCTTGTAACAGCAAATCTGACATCCCAGAACTACAGTGCTTCACCAGATTAACACACTAGGAAAAATTTTATAGAAAAACATTGTAATATAAGGAGAAAGAAACAGAGGCAGGAGCACAATTCATTACTATTCCAAGAAAGATGAGCCTGAATATTGATAACCACATGCAAAGGATACAGCAAAAACTTCATAGCAGAAACATCCACTTGAAGCAGAGACTGGAAGTCAGCCAAACCCCCTAACCTGTCGGCGACAAATCATGGTTGTGTAAGACATCCTCCAAATCTTAGTAGAAACTAAAGAGGGGAGGGAGCAGAGCAGATGTTTGGAGGTCATTAACAGGAGCTCAGTTTTCCCTGCCTGGTGGCTACCTCTAGAGATATCTGATTCCCAGAAATTTCCTTGACCTCCAAACATCTGCTCTCTTCTCCTGTTTTCTTTACATCCGTACTGCAGAGAGCCTCATGCAGTCATASCCTCTTCAGTCCTTTCTTATAAAATATTTCTATCTCACTCCCCTAAATCATGAAGAAAAATATGTAACAGGTCTGGGCCTATCATCATTCATGGTAGGACCTTCATGTTCATTGCAGTTGATGCTAAGCTCCACTACTTTGCACTTCTTTTTTCCTTGCATGCTGGGAATGTACACATAAACTAAAAGTACAAAYAAGCTAAGCTAGAGTATTTAGTTCTTTTGATTTGAACCCTTAGACACTTTTTTTTATATTCTATACTTTGCTATTTCTTTATCAGCTGCTCTTTGTCAAGTCCTCAGACTCCATGTGAACTAGACATGCCCGAGACAGCTTTATTACTTTGCAAAACATGGGGGCCAAACACATATTTCCAAGTATGATTGCYCCTACTTTTCTTTCCTCTGATGGTCAAGCATGTCTGGGGAAAGCTGTTGTGTRCAATGAGCTCTGGTATTGCTCAGGAGTCCATTATCTATAACCATTTACAATGGTTTCCCCTGGGACAATGATAGCCAGAGTCATTCTTCCGTTTTGGATGAGTAGTACGGTATTTGTGCCTTTTTAATTTTTTTTTTCTTAATTTTCCCATACCTCTCAATTTTAATTCAAATAAAAAATAGATTACATGCGCTACAATAAGCTTCCTTGCTAATCTTCTCGCATCCCTCAGCACTCATATCTAGCAGATAGTGACTTCCTTGTGTGATCACATATTCTAAACATCTCCACTTATTAATACAAGTTTCTAGAGTAAATATTTTCTCTATATTATCTAGTTTACTAGGAGGGTTTTTTTAAAATTCTTTTTTACTGAAGTGTTTTGTTAATATGTTTCTCAGAAAGCTCTTGGTATCCCAGCATTTTGGAATCATTGTTCTCCGTTCCTTTGTTCACATCCTTGCCAGGAGAAGATGGTTTTTGGAATAAGGAACTGATTTTTTGTCACAACAATCAATACACCTGTATCCAGGGACCAAGAGAGGGACCAAGTCCCTTTTTCATGATTTGGATCCATGGGAAAACCTTGACAGTTTAGAAGTGAAAAGGACCTTGGAATTACAAACTACAATTTTTGCGTAGGAGCCTAACTCAGAGACTGTTGAGAGAGCTCAACAATCAGCAGCCACCCCCAGCCTTCAGGCTATTTTRTGGTTTCTTCCTTCCTTTCTCACTCTGTTGATGTCCCCAGGGGTTCCCTCTGTGGCTGCATTTTCTTTTACTTGCTATTCCTTAACACTGTTAAATGGTCATGTGTCCTTTTTCACCCTCGCAGTGCTGAATTCTCATCAAACCTCTCTCTGCCCTCTTGCACTTTGCATTTCAGTTCCTGCCCTCCCTTCTTGGGATGGTCAGGCTCATGTTCAGCTCAGCTGTGCTGACAGTGAGGAATAAAGTTCTTCCTGAAGGAACTGGTGTGGAGTTTGGGGAGTCAAAGTTTGATCTACACTCCACCCCATCTTCCTTTGGGCAAGCCTTAGGGTCCACCTACTATAATGAAGGGGAGGTGTTCACTCTCACAGGGATGAACACATCCTTCTGGAGAAGAAATGATGGATTGAAGCTGAGTCTGAACTGTTTGGARCTCTATGGATGCTCTGAAACTGGACCAAGCAGCAATGGTGTTAGTCCTTGCTTTCTGGGGAGATTATCCCTTCCTCCCAGGTGGGAGCAAAGCTCAGAGTCCTTCAGGATCCAAGCCCATCCTCCCAAGATGGTTTTCTGAGGTTTATGTGTCTCGAGCTAAATGCCTGGGTGACACACAGGCTCCAGGTGGCGCAGAAAAGAGTCATATCCCATATCTATGGCTCAGGCCACCATACACACATCATTCTATATTCAAATCCCTTTAGTGGTTTCCCTTGCTCCTTCACCAGCGGTCTGGCCTGTAATGACCTTATCTTGTGTCAGCCTGAATTAGCCTCAAGCAGACAGCTCCAGGGCTGTGGCAGCACAGAGCTTAGGAAGGGGCTTTGGAACCTGGGAAAACACTTGTTTAGCACAGACAGAGTTCAAAGTTAGCAAGGGACATGCTGGGACAGGACAGATCAGCATGCTAAGATAGTGTAGCAAGCATTTGGGAAAAGTTCAGCTGTTTAGCTCAAAGAGCTGGGTTCCTCTGCTCACTAGGGTGAAKGAAGGATTTTCATTTCTGTCAGATGGGTAGGATTTCTAGACTTATCTTGTCTTTGTCTCTTCTTTGTGGTACTGGTTTCCCTTCCAGAGCRTTTGAACATATCCTGCCTAGCCATGTCTCCACAGCAGAGAGGCCTCCTGACTGATGTTGGTCTTTGCTTGCAGCAATTTCTCAAAGGCTGAAGTGCATCAGTCCTGGAGCAAGACACACGCAGCTGTCTGAATGGGCTGGAGCACCAATGAGAACAAAGTGAATCCTTATGTGGTTTCTTCTGCCTTGAGTTTTATAGAAAGAAGAAATCTATGGCTAAGTCATGATAAAGAATTRAAGGGCACATTTTTTAATGAAAGGTTGGGACAACCCTATAATCAGTGGGTTTGGGATGTTTCTTTTAGATAAGTCCTTGTCTGCCCTTGGTGGTCAGGATACCATTTACTGAAAGCATGGTTTGGACAGAGCCTGTGTTTGGAGGTGTTGTCTGTGGCAGAAAGAGCCACGCTGCTGGCTGGAGGTGCTGGTGAGCTGTGTGAGGGATAGGGAGGTCAGGGRCGTGGGTCTGAAAAGTTCTGAGCTCTGGAGGAGCCAGGGAAACAAGCTAAAGTAACAATACATGTGATGTGCTAAATTATGAGGCCAGCAGAGAGGAATCAGAAGAAGGGGAGCGTGTGGGGAGCACAAGAAGGAGCAAAAACTGAAAGGACATGGAGGAGTTCTGCAAGCAGAGGGAATCTTACGCATTTTCTGGATCAGTGTGAGAACAGATGTAGCAGGACTGACAAGGCCTTGGACTTCAGGATCTTGAAGTCATCCAGGGCATTTGGATGAGGGATAGAAGTTAAGCATTTGGATTTCTTGCTGTGGGCAGCCATGAAGCATTTGTCCATCTGGGAACAACCAGGCAAGACTAGACAAGATCTCATTAGGGGTTGTAGACACAGAGAAAATTTTTCCCTCTCTTTTTCAGCTACCATGTGCTTTGTGCATATGACAACTGCTGCATTCTTTTCACTATAGTCAGGTGGGACAACCTTCCCCAAAACCTTGGGCAGAGCCAGACTCTGTCAGTCTTCAGGTAAAACTGGAAACTAAAATTAGAATTTAGACTCTTTCATCTGTTCCCAAAGTAACACTAAAACYTACACTTTATTTTAAAAGTAGCTGTCATAGAGATACAGTAGTTCCTGAAGGTTCCTTTGGATGAGATTTCTCATGTTGAAAAATCTGGAAACAAATTCTCAAAACTGAGTGAATCTACAGAAACTGCAGCACTTATTTTTTTATATTATCATGGTTATGCTGATATTTCTTCTGGTTTAGGCACTGTCATTTTATTCCCCACTCTGTCTCTAGTCACTTCTTGCTCATTTCTCTCTCCACAACATCCCACATGTCCTCTCATCCAGAGTACCAAGATCTAATCATCTTCTCTTCATTACAGCAACTTCTATGTTGCCTCCTTTCTTGCATAAAAAATACAATYTCAAGAACTGATCCAGCTTTTTATTGAGATGCATGCATCCCCTGCTGATTTGTTCCTAAGTTAATTCAGCTTTAAAAGCTGTACAACATAGGTCTTGTTCTGCATCACCTTCAGCCAGGCACTGTTTGGCCATATCAGATTGCTTTTCTTCACCRTCTCATTCACATCTACACTTGTCTCACTCCATTTCAGTGTGAGGAAAAGTCTTCTTTCAACTTCTCCACTACATATTTTTCTTCATATGTCTTCCATGGGGATCCATCAACTTCAGCCTTTTCAAAATTAGGGTATTGTTTTTTTTCCTGCCAGCACAGGCTCAAGCCAGAGCAACTTCCCTCTGATGGTTACATTCTGCATTATTAATGTGCATTGCTTTACTTGCCCATTTGTATTGCAGCTGCCTCCTCATGCCAGCATGTGAGCCTCTCTGGATAAACAAACAGTCCCAGAATACACACGGGAACCCAAAGCCCTCATTAAAAAAAATGAAATTATCGTGTTCAAAAGAATGAACCCAGCTAATTAGGTCCTATAAAATCCAATTTTCTGAGTAAAGTTCCCCAGACCATTCATTTTTTAAAATCACAGTRCTTTATGTTATGAAATGTCTCAAGTCTTTGACTTTTCCCTTTAGCCACCATTATGTCATATTTCAAATTCCTGRCACTCTTATTTAAGTCTTCAATAAGCTAGAATGTTATTAGGTGTATTTTGAGTTTGTAACACTTTTCCCAAATATACAGTGAACATAAATATTCACCAATAATCATGATTCAAGTATTTCATGTTCCAGACAGGTTTAGATCAATGGCTCAATGTCCAAGTGGACACAGAGATGAGTGGCATTCCACAGGGGTCGGTGTGGGACTGGCACTGTTTAACCCCTCTGTTGGTGACATGGACAGTGGGACTGAGTGCACCCTGAGCCAGTTTGCTGATGACACCAAGCTCATGGAGCAGTCAGCACACTGGAGGGAAAGGATGTTATCCAGAGGGACCTGGACAGGCTGGAGAGGTGGGTGTGTGTGAACCTCATGGAGTTCAAGAGCCAAGTGCAAGGGCTGCACCTGGGTCAGGGCAATCCCAAGAATAAACACAGTCTGGATGGAGAATGGATTGAGAGCAGCCCTGAGGGGAAGGATTTGGGAGTGTTGGTTGATCAGAAGCTCATCATGAGCTGGCAGTGTGTGCTTGCAGCCCTGACAGCCAAACATGTGCTGGGCTGCACCAAAAGGAATGCGGCCAGCAGGTTGAGAGAGATGGTTCCTCACCTCCACTCTGCTCCTGTGAGTACTGCATCCATCTTTGGGTTCCCAGCATCTGAAGGATGTGGGTCTGTGGGAGCAAGTCCGGAGGAGGGGCCATGAAGATGATTGGAGCACCTGTGCCATGGAGACAGGCTGAGACAGCTGGGGTCATCCAGCCTGGAGAACGTTCCAAGGAGACCTTAAGCAGCCTTGCCCAGGCTTGTAGCTACAATGCATGGGGACTCTAGGTGTCTCAGTATGCCAGATCTCTTCCTGGGATTGTTAAATAGAAGTTCTTCTGCCCTAACACAGCTATATTCTGTATTGTATGTATACAGCCCAGTGCAAAACCACTGCTATCATCCCTGAAACAGCATGTGGACATAAAAAGAAAAATAAATTCATCCTTTGCATCCAGCAATTCAGATTTTTTCCACAAAGGGGTTGTTTCTGTTACTTTTTCTGTGTTTTACATAAGCATCATGACTACAAATGAGCAAACATACCAGCAGCACTTGGAGCAAAGGAAGAAGTGTGGATATACTCTAAAGGTCACATTTCCACCAGACATGCCCAGCTGAGTGCATTTGAAACCAGTTGGAGTATGAAGTTAGTGTTCAGATCACCTCACAGGGTGTCACAAGCATAGGGCTTCTTCTTCTGTACAAAAGTAGACACACATCCAAAGCAGTCAGGAAATKAGGTCACATTTCTGCCATGTCACTCACTGTCTTAATTGAATGGAGTTTCTTTGATTGGGTCAAGTATGGCAGGTACTGAAGGTTTCCATCCATTTTAGTTTTTCTACTGAATACTAGAAATTTTTTTTCCACAATCCTGAAAATCTTTTCAGATTTTTCTTGTTGGTGCTGGGGAGCTGAGACTGCTCAGCTGTGGCTACAAACACATATTCAAACAACAGAGTAGGTGGGAAAACTCTTTGTCAGTGAGAGCACTCAGACTTCAAGGAGGACACAGTATTGCAAACATCGCCTCTCTGCTCTCCTTCATTTCTTATTTCCACATATTCTTCACCCAGCTCCAGCCCCTTTTATTTCACATTCTTTAGGAGACATGAGAGGATGCAGTGACACAATGTGATTAGGATGAACTYGTGAGTAAGGAATTAAATGGGGCTTCCTTGGTCCATGTGCACCCTCCTTTTCCACCAGCCCTGCAATCCTGGATCTTGGTGTGGTTGCAGTGTTTGCATGCTTAAAAGTTGTATGAACCTGGGAAAGCTGAAAAGCTGTCAGGGCACTCTATTTAGAGTATTTAGTATCTCTGGTATCTGCAAGCAGCCTTCACTTGTTCTTACTTACAGGAAAGATAAGAATGTTCTTTGTTTGGTTTCACCTGTCAAGGAATTTCAGGATCCTGGCTTGTATACACAGACCTATATTAAATCATAATTTAGCCTGCATGTATTTAAATGCATTCATATTGACACACACATGTAAAACTATATTTACACCTCAAAGTATACATTCTCTAAATGTTAAGTATGTGCTGAACATACATTTAATGGAAATTTATCCTGAATGTTTGATGAATAAAGTTAAATTACCCAATTTCTGCACTAGAAAGGAGGAAAAAAAAAAGGCAGACAGAACAGACAACTTGGCTGTACTCACCTAAGAAAAAACTTCAATATTGGCCTTGATTTCAAGGCCAGATGGAACCAGTCATGATCCTTCAGCCTGATTTCCTGGGAAATGTCAACATTATGTTCATAACTCCAGGTCAAACTATTCAGTATGAATACAGAAAAGCAGGAGGAGCATTCCTTGCATTGCTGGGAGGCAGAAGATAGGCTTGTCTCAGGTGAGCCATGGAGAAAAAGCAATAAAAAGCCCATATGATAACTGTGTTACTCAGAAAACAAGCAGAACCATGTAAGTTGGCAGATGTTTGCTCTGTATACGCTCCAAGCTCCAAATAACCAGCACAGGAGGAGCCAGCACATCTTAAAACCATCTTTCCCTACCATCCTATGGGTTTAGCTCCCCAGGTAAACTAAGTAGGAAAAGGTAAAAGTATGTAGTAACGTGATGGGGACTTCAGGAATTCAATCTTAATGAAATAAAAAAGAAGAAGAAAATGAAAAGAAAATGAAAAGAAAATGAAAAGAAGCAAAAGAACCCAAACCACAGCTTTGAAAATGTAATGGTAGATGATCTATTTTTGTTCTGTTTGAGAAAAGTGATGATACAACAGTCTAGATTAAAGCACAGAGATTACAGTAGRCTTACACTGGAGTCCCTCCCCAGGTATTGAAGTACCTAGAGGTGGGCAAGCACCTTAAGCTTTAGGGGACTCCTGAGCTGCAGGAGGTGGTGGTGGCCATGTGGGAACCAGGGAAGCAGGGTAGTGGCAGAGAGATAGATGGAGATGGAGATGGAGATGGAGATGGAGATGGAGATGGAGATGGAGATGGAGATGATGGAGATGGAGATGGAGATGATGCAGATGGAGAGCAGAGCAGCTCTGGGTTTGCTCACTCCTGTGTCGGTGGGATGTCGAGGCAGTCCCTCGCACCAGGGCTGTGGGCTGGAGGCCACACCACCCCTCTGCCTCACAGCACCCAKGTTCAGAGTCTGGCCATGGGGGGCCTCCAGCAGCCCTCTCTGACACATGCTTTTCTGCACTCTGGCATCAGCCTGGGGTGAGACAGCAACCATCTCCCTGTCAGCGCATCAGCTCCCTGTGCCCAAATAACTCCTTGTGATGCCATGAGGTTGGAAAACACTATTGAAGGCAATAAAAGCTGTGGGTATGTTTACTTGTGGGGTGTGTATGGTAGGGCAGCTTATATGTGAGCAAAATTTGGTGATTTGAGCTTACCTTCAGCTGTGTCCCAGGATATACAGCCCATCTGCTGGGCTTTCTTTTTGCCTCCTCTGCAAAATCACATGGCTTAGCTATTCTGAAAGGGTGTTTTCAGTTCATCTGGGGAGGAAGGAATGAAGGGATGAGCAAACTAAAACTCACAGTTGGGTAACACCCATAAAAGTGACCTTCAATCAGTTTATTAAAGAGAAAAAGCACTGTCTCTTCGGTGCATCTAAGCAGTATAATTTTCTCACAAAGCCATTTATGCCTCAGATACTTTTTTCCTGCTGAGGAAACTCTTCAGTTTCATCTCTAAGTGCCAGCATTCTGTATCTAAATATCACTTATGCAACGACCAAACATAGGATAAACAGAGGATAAATATTCCACGTTCAGGGAATAGGAGTAGTTTTAAGGGGGCTTTTTGGTAATAGCTCATTAAGAAAAMGTGGAGTACAAGAAGAGTGTGTTAGAGAGCAGACAGGGAATTTGAAGTGAGGTAAGTGAAAGGCACATGATAATTTACTGCCTCGCTCTGCRGAGTACCACATGGATGTCATCAGCATGTATGGATAGTTCAGGCCATGGATGTGCTAATGATGGTCTATGGYATCCCTGTCTGTTCATCCTCTCGTGCCTGTTGCCTCTCTGCTTTCAGATTATGCTGACAAAACAGTTCTTGCAGCAGCCCAGGATCAGGTGAGGGGTCTGGATTTGCAAAACACCTTCTTATCCTTAAAAAAAAAAAAATTGAAGTTTTCCTTAAAGCCATTTTCCTGACGTGTTTCACAGCCTTTCCCCACAAACAGCTGTCCTGGCAAAGCCACAGGGGCACTGTGCTGCAGCTTGGAAACCAGCAGAAGAGCAGGGGATGGAAGGAAACAGCAATACCTCCTGCTGTTACTGCCACCGGGGACAAGACACCGCAGAGCTGCAGCCTTACATTCTGCTTCTAGCTTGGCTCAGACTCACAGCGGGACTCTGGAAAGTTACTTGGCACTGCTGCACCTCAGYACCTCGATTTCTTACTCTGTAAAACAGAGTCACAAATGGTCACCCAACGTGGTGTTCCCTGTCAGTGTGTGCAGGACCTGCTGTGTTGCACATGCATAAATKACACGTAAATTTTGTGCTCTTTTAAACATACCTGCACATACAGCTTCTTTCCTAAGAACTTTTTTTTTTTTTTTGCGTCAGAAACAGGCTTATGGCCA
This sequence comes from Malurus melanocephalus, assembly GCF_030028575.1. Classification (NCBI taxonomy): domain Eukaryota; kingdom Metazoa; phylum Chordata; class Aves; order Passeriformes; family Maluridae; genus Malurus; species Malurus melanocephalus. The sequence goes on from NW_026623236.1 coordinate 7,041,483, forward strand.
GAAGCGAACAGGACTACTTCTCTGGGAATATTGTCCAGTTGCTAATTTCACTACCGGAACTGTGTTGCTGCACAATCTGGCCTCCTTCCACAACAGCCTCTATTGAAAATAAAGGGGACTGATGAGCCTATGGATAATGGTAAACATATGGAACGCAGGCAGTGCTATACAGTAAAAGCCAGATCACATTAAAAGGTATTTTAGTTGTTGGCAGCATAAGAACAGTGTAGGAAACATCATCTAACAGAGAAATCTCATACCAAAAGGTTTCATACTCTGACAGAATTTGGYGTTTTTCTTTWGYTTAACAGAAAAATAAAATAAAAAATGACTAATTCAATGCAAGGGTAAAACCGTTAAGTTCCAAATTAGTTTGTCATAACTGCAAAAATACTGGATCTTTGGTTTTGTTTTTGTTGGAAAGTGGTTTCATTTCTGACTAGGTCACTTGATTTTCTTTTGAGTGTACAYGAGACCTTTGACTCCTCAGAGGACACAAGAGACATATTGAGTAATGTGATGTCATTGCCTCACTGCCTTGCAGAATTCTCATAACACTAAATGTATTAGTCACTCGCCTTCTCAGTACCAAGAGGGTAGAAAAAAAATCCAGCAAGATGATGGTATTATGTAGATGGACAACAACAATTGTTCCCTGAGATAAATGTAATTTTCCCTCCGTTATTTCCATCCTTTTCTGTGAAGCCCATGAAACCATGTTTCAGCTAGGTGATATTTCTCACCCRAAGATTTGTCTTCTCCTTGCTGTTTACATTTTACATATCAAACCACTGAAATTTTTTAATTGGTGACGTATTAACATCCATTAAAGTTAAATAGCCTAAAAACATGATTTTCACTTTTTACTGGGACTGGAGATTATTCAGTCTCAGAAGGTACAGAAGGCTGGATATTTGGGAAAAATATGTCGTTGTTGGGGTTTTCTCTTTCAAAGTGGGGAAGGTATGAATGAAGGTGTGGTTATACTTCACAAATACCTGTTCACACAAYGACAGACCATCCATTTTTACAAGAAGCAGGGAAAGCTGGATGATTTCTGTTTCTCTTTATAAATTACAAATGTCAAATCCTTGAGCCAGTGAAGTGCAATGTTGGATTTCAAATACTTATCTGCTGGGTAATGACAGCATATTCTCACATGGGATGCCAATAAATATAAAGATGCAGAATTTTCCTCCCTTTGAGTTTTCATAGCTAGCACTCAGAAAAATGAGTAATTTTCCATACYGACTTTGGGATTACTTCAAGCAGACTTTTTGAGTGGCTTTTGCTCCTGCTTTTAATGCCACCAATTTTCCTGCACAAGAGTTATTTTCTGTTTTATCAAGTGTCATTTTCAGTTTTACCACATGTAACACAAAATTAGTAATGGAGATTGCAGAAGATGTGCTGGGATTCATCTGCTAATACAGAAAATACTTCTTTAAAATCAGAGATTTATCACAATGTGTCGATGACTAAAGACTACCTTAAAGCTTAATTAACCATTTGCTAATCCTAAGAGTAATTCAGTATCTCAGGACCTTTATCAGGGATGCTTGAGGGAAAGAAATCAGCTATGCAAACTGTTGTCCAGTGAATAAATTGTGGTTGTAAGATCCCAGTTTCTAACAGGCCTAGAAGTCAAATAAAAGGTTGTTCAACCCTTTTCAAAGTCTCTACAATATAAATCAAGATGAAGAAGTACTTTGGTTTTACGGACACATTAGTGGAAAAATAACTTCAAAAACCCCTATCRCTGAAAGCCTCATGCTGGCTCTCTCACTGCCTGTGCTTAAGTGAGAAGTGACATGGTTTAACACAGCTATGACTGCACTCAGAGGTATGTGCTGTCCAGAGCAGCCAATTCTTAGAGACGTAAACCAATGAGGAATTAACTCCTTCAGCTGGAGCTGGTGCCTCCTCCACCCAAAACCAGAATGCAAAACAAGCCTCCCCACCCTTATGGCTGTCGTATCTGAAGCTGAAGTAACGCAGAAAGCATTATGTGTTTGTGGGAAAAATWATGCTCATAAGTAGTTGGTCATAAAACAGATGGGATTAGATTAAAGAAGGGGGAAAATCCCAGGACTAATGGACTCCTGCTCTCTTTCCTCAAATCCTAAAATCTCATTCTTTCTCAAACAATAATTGTGTTCACTGTAGCTTACYTAATCTGTGTAACCATATATATTTTACACTCTGATGTGTCAAGTCATTGCAAAATTAAACAGGGAGTTGAAAAAAGGCCATTAGCGTAGGGCCAATAATTTTCCATGGTCTGTACAGGGAYGTTAATGTGTGTGCTGAGCACCGTCAGGTCTCTCAAACTCTCCCACTTTGTCAGATGTGCCCRTCCCTTAGCTATCTTTGTGACTGAATCAGTCACTCAGTACGTCTTTAGTATTGGGAAATTGAAAATTGGATCTGGCATTCCAGAATTGTCTCACAAGGGCTGAGTAAAGGGAAACATAACCTTTGACTGCTGATAATGCTCCCCTCTGCATGGCCCTCTATGCTACTGGTCTTCTTTACCACAAGGGAACATTGTTGACTTACATTGCTGTCAAAGTGGTGTGTCCCAGGACTTCCAGATCTTTTTCTGCAAAGCTGCTTTCCAACCAATTGACCCCCAAACTCTCCTGGTGCATGGGGTTGTTCTTCCCCAAGGCAAGGATTTGCGTTTTCTCCAGCCTGCTRAGATCCCACTGAATGGCAGCACAAACCTCAGCTGTATCAAGAGCTCCTCACAGTTTTGTAACTTTAGCAAACTTGCTGAGGGATGCTCTGTCCCATCACCCAGGTCAGTAATGAACAAGGAACTATTCTGGTTCCAGTTTCAACCGTTGGTGACCTCCAACCTCTGCCACTCCTCAACAGCTGCTTGAGCTAAGCAATTCAAACAGTTTCCTTTCCTCCTCACTATCCACTTAGGCTGCATTTCATTCTCCCTGTCAGAGGRGATATTATGAGAGATGTGCCAAAGCCTTTTTACAATCAAGATAAACAAAATTCACACTCTTTCCTTATCCATCAAACTAGTCAAGTCACGACAGAAGGCTCTCATATTGGTCAAGCATGATTTGTCTACTGAATAGCAATACTGTTGTTCCAAATAACCCTTTTGTCCTCAATATTTTGGAAACATTTCCACTATTATTTGCTTCATCCCTTTCCTGGGGTACAGGTGAAACTAACTGGCCTCACTCCTTTTCTTTGCCTTTCTTAAAGATAGCAGAGACATATACTTAATTTTCTTCCTCAGGAATGCCTCCCATTTGCCATAATTTTATTGCAGAAATRATCAACAGTGGCCTCATAAACACACTGGCCATCTCCCTCAGCTCTCATGCATGTATCCCTTTAGGCACCACCGACTTGTGTGTGTTCAATTTGTTCATTCATCTGATCTTCCTCTGCTGAGGAGGGTCCTCTTATTCATCTGGAAATTTGCCTCTTAAAAATGCCCTAAAATCACAGAATATAGGCCTAGGTCTTTGCCTGGCAATTTAAATTAAGTTCTTCAATTCACTTCCAAGGAARGAACATAAGAAAATGTGCAACAATCCACTGATTTTAATCCAGGAATATTGCTTCAAGGCTTACACTAGGCTATGAAAAGACTAAAAAGAGATCTCAATTTCTGCCCTTATTTTGTGCATGAATACTTGAGCAAAAGGCTTTTCTTTGCTGCCCRGCATCTCCCTTTGTTCTTCTCAGCTATTTGTCTTACACTGAGATACAAAATTTATGTTTGTAGTCCAAGTTTAAGCTGCAGAGCCAGTTTTGGAAAGCCAGCCTTGAGCCTTACCAATTCTTTCTTTCCATTCAATTCTCAGACATAATTTTGATGTTATGACAAGGTGTGCTCTGTTCCGAGAGATTGCAGGGAATTCTGTTCACTGGTTTCACTCYAGTTCACAGGCTAATACCTCCTTGCCCTCCCCTGTATGTGATCTTTTCAGTTAACACCAGCATGGTAGAGATATCAGATATCCATCCAACAGGATTATTTTTAGGTGTCATGTGGTCACATAGCTAACAAGGGGAAGATGCCCCAAGTGGGGCAAATGTTCCAGTGACAATTGGTCCAGATTCAGGCTGTCATTTGGGCTTCCTGACTCGCACAAGAGTTAGGAACTAAGTATCACTAACCCTGGTGTCCCAATGCATCAAAGGGCCAGTTCTCCAAAGTTCCCCCAGTCTTGGTGCCCGTCCCACTTGGCTGCTGCTGGGTTCTAGAAACAGCCACTGTTGGCAGAAGAACTCGTTCCAGCTCATCACCTGTAGTGAGCCACAAAGCTAAGAACAGATGWATCACTGAGATTGCTAAGTAATGAAATCACTGGTCTTGGAGAGAGGCTCCAGATGGCTCAGAAAGCAAATGTCCCATTTTGGGTTGCCAAGAGCACGTCATCCAGGTGCCCTGTTCCATATGTTGTGCGTTCCCAGTTGAATGCCATGCCCAGTGCTTCACTTCTGATTTTTAAATCCCCATGCAGAACCAGTCAAAGGGGCTGCTTCATTCATATTTTCTGCTTTATTAAATTGGCTGAGTGTAGGGGTGATTCATCTTCCACTTAAATATTCTCATCCCTCTGCAATTCATGTAGAAAAAGGCATACCGTAAGTAAAGGGAAAAGCCTCAAGGATGAGCTGGTTTTGTTGAGCTGACGGGATGCTGAGCCCTGAGCTCTGTTCAGCCTGAGAGCAGGACAGGGGAGCAGCCCAGACTGCAGAGCAGTGCAGAATTTGGCATCCTAGACTGTAGTCTATTCATCATTTCCCAGGTTCCCTTTCTGGAGACATGTTTGTTGGCTGTACTAGGAGGTTTTATAGTCCTGTATAGCAAACCAGCAGGTGTGAGTGGTCATATGGCAGCCTGAGGACCACAATCTTTGCTGAGGAGCAATTTGGAGAAAATCAATGGTGACTCCTGTTTATATTACTCAGATCATTATTTATCAGAACTACACCTTCTACCAATGGATAAAAAAATGTGTCATTATGTTGAAAAATGCTGCAGAGGCTTCTCAGTTCAACTTTTTCAGTTTTTCTCATTTTCTTAACTTTTAACTGTGTTATACTGCATATTTCCATTGTGACAAGGAAGTGTTTTATCTTCTCATTCCCAAAGCCAAACCAAGAACTGCATCCCCTARTGTGTTTGGTTTGGGCGATGGGATAGGGGTCACCAGCCAGCTTTCAGTTAAGGACGACATGGGCCAGCTTTGTTGCACAAGAATACATTGAAATTCAGAGTTATTCTGCTGCGGTCTGTGGCATTTCCCCACTGTAACAATGCAAACTCTGACCTTTTRTGTCCTCTTTGCAGGATGTGGAGAAAGTGTTCTGCTCCCTGGGCTTGAGTGGAGGTTGCTTTTTGAGCTAAGAGGACACATGCAAAAGGTTCCTGTGGTTCAAGAGCTCTGCTCCATCTCTGACACCTCTGTGGTCAAGGAGGTGAGCACTACTGGGGGAAGAATTGCCAGAGGGAATTGGGGAACTGCAGTTTGTTACAGAGAGATCTAAGCTCATGGACAAAAGCAGTGCTACTAGAAGAAAAGCTTGCCTTCTTTCCAAAGTACTAGGTGAAGAGGCATGTCTGACTTAAACAAAAATAAAAAAGGCTCAAATGTCCATGAGCAGAAAGACAGAAATCAGACAGCAGCTCTGTACTTATGCCAGGTACTTTATTTTGGGCAAACATTTTTCTTACAAGAGGCAGCTGTGGAGATCAAGAGAAATAAGGAAGTTTCCTTTTATCTGAGGAGTCCTGTCTATCCCTGAGGAGAAAGGTCTGGCCATAGACTTAGACGTGTGAATGCTCTCCCAAACACCTCCTTATGTGAATGACTTTGGAGAGAATATCTGTGCCCTGAATCAAGACTGGATGGAGAAATTAATTTTACCTGTGTGCATCTATCCCAGACACTTTAACCAGGGCTCAAAGCTCAAGGATAATATTATCCTGATGGCAGATTCCTACCTAAGTTAGGTCTTCACAATCCATCTCTGTTTCCTTCAGCCATGATAAGAGTTTGAAGACCAGAATCGAAGGCCTTCTCTAAAAAGTGGCCGGTGGGGAGGTATTCAAAGAATGAGATACTAGATAGAGTTTTTTAAATTGMTACAAAAAATTCACCTTTGTCTTTGTCTGTAAAGGCAGAGGATGGGTGTCAATATATTCCTGCATTTTACTGGTTCTCGTGGCCATTCTGGTCTACCTCTGCATCCACTAGCACTACTCTGATGAAAGTTTTTTTCTGTTTTGTCAGCATTTATGACCATGGATTGGATCTTTCCTCTCATCAGTTGATGCATAAGGACATAATTAATGGCAGTTTGGTTATTAATCCTGCCTGAAAAAAATAACCAAAAAATGGAGAATCATCTTGTGAGTGGTTGCAAAGTAGAATGTGTTTCCTMCTTTCACATATTCAAGTAAAAATAGAAATAGGAGATAAAAATAAAAATCAGATAGGCTTGTCTGTCTCAAGGGWGTGTGTAGGAGGAAATACAGTTATTGAAGGACCTGAGTTTGAAGAGGCTTGCATGTAGACCAGCGATATTGCAAGTTGACATAGGCATAGAAATAATACACAGTTACAAATTATAAACAAAAATGTTGACACTTAACAAGTTAAGGTGAAGCAGATATTCCTCATTTTCCAAATTATCAGTCTAGTCCCTTCTGTGGCACATTTACTGGAAACAGATATCAGCCCTTTCTAAGAAATACAACATAAGAAACTGCTAAAGCAGACATCATCAAGAAAAAATTTTTGAGTGATTTTTGTCTTATCCATGGGTAGAGAATGARTGCTGTGTTTGTTTAAAAATAATCTCAAAATAAGTAAGTTGTTGTATGGGAAAAGGTTCTCATGTCAATGCTTGTTTCCAGGCCAACACAAACCCACAGACATTTTTTTTTATCATATAAACAAGATATCTTACATCTAGACTCAGAATTCCCCCTTTTTATCCCCATTTATTGAAAATGTAGTGCAGTTAGGGCAACCAGTCATTTTTGTTTCAGAGAAATTTAGGATTTGTTAACTTGGGGTTAAATCAATAAATCATTGTTATGGCCACAGTGCTCAGTGTCTGGGGATAATTCTAAATAATGCAAAACATCAACTGACATTGAAGGCTTGAATTAAGCATCTTCTCATCATGGCTGATTGACTGAGAGGAGACCCATTCAGACAATCCACTTATCTGGAAAACTGGGCCTTTACATGTTGAAGAGCTAAAAATTCTTCAAAATGTTGATTTTTATTGGRTTAGAATGACATTTGGTGGTGAAGTCCAAAAATTTTACCAGAGTCTACTACAAGGAGAATGGATATCTAAATGTTCTCTTGCCTCAGCAATTCTTTTTCCATCCCAAATGCTAGGATGGAGACAGATGGACTTTTAGGCACATTTGAATGCCTCCAGATTCAGCGTATTTCAGAGCAAGCATGGGAAAGGGAAGCAGAGGGCCTTCAGAATTGAGTCCACCAGGGAGTTTGCTRCTGGTACTTCCTCACTTCTGCATTTTTGAGCTGAAACCAGAGTGGAAGGAGAACGTCACTCAAAATCAGACCTATGCCAATAAGAGCTGCATAAATCAATAAAATCTTCACCTAACAGGATGATAAAGATTCATACAGGATTCATCCCTAGGAAGAAAATTTATAGTAGAAYAGTATTAAATGAATGAGAGCCAGTTTCAGAAAGAGGAAATAGCTTGTTGTTGCTTCGAGGTCGAATATTACAGAAAGTCATAAATTAGTCTTGCTTCTGCTGCCCCTGTTGCCTATGCCACAGCCCATTAAAGCCAAGCTGGCTGCCTGAGGGTATACATAAGGAGGTRAATACTTCAGGAAAGGAAGAAAAATTTTCTGTCTCCCCATCCTTCACTTCACTGGCAGCAGCCAGTACCATAAGCTAATTCTCCAGAGCTTTCCTCCTGCTTCTCTGTCCTAGGACTAGTCCTTTTCCTTTCCACCCACCCCATGTAATTTCATCGACTTAATTCTTGCCTAGACAAACCTTTATACACGGGGCAATAACAATCCAGTGACATTCACACTGCTAAAAAACGTGAGCTGTCCTCACACCCAAGAGTTTCAACCTGTGCCCAGCTTTACAGCTCAATTGTTCATGAGAAAAACAGAGCCTCATCTATGACTTTTCTACAGCTTCCTGATTGTCACAGGGGCACTGAATAGTTTATTTTGGAAGAAATTTCTGGACATCATGTTGTCCAAGCCCCTGCTCAAATTTTGAGGTTAGGTCCACTTCCAAAGTTGGATCAGGTTGCTTAGAGTCAGATCACTTTGAAAATGTTCAAGGGGATATTGGGCAACCTTTTGGACTGTTTTACCTCCTCAATGTAAACAAATTCACCTAATACCTAATGGGAATTTGGAATATTACAACTCATGCCTCTCAATATTTTGCAGTCTACTGATGAGACAAGTCTGACTGTCTTCTCTCTGTCCATCTTSTGATTTCCTTCATCTTTTCTTCTGGACACACCTAGGTCAGCTTCTCCCTGTAACACTTCCCAGTGGGATCACCCTTGGCAATTCATTCTCTGTCTAACATTTTCATATGTTTTGGAGAACAAGAGTCTGAAAAGCAACTGGGGAAAAGGTTTCTTTTCTAGGGGGTYTGATTGATTTTCAAAAATATGTATATATTTAATTCTCATTGATTTAGACAGGGATAAGAAAATCAGAGTTTAACATTGTTTTTTCAAGCCAGTTCTTCTTACATAGGTGTGTTTTATACTACCCTTTCCCATGGTCACTCTATGCTTTGCTATGAAGCAATCTGGTAAGCCAACCTTGTATTAACACTTGTTCCTGGAATCCACTGAGCATGGAATAAAAAAAATTTGTGAGTTCAATACAAATCCCAGCAAAATCTGCAAGCACAAATTTCACAGGTATATGTTTCACCTYGGGAAAAGGAGACAGGCTTTCAGAAAGGGTAGCATAAATCCTTCAATGGGGACTGAAAAAAAAAGAAAAAAATAAAAAGAACAAGCTATCAACAGAAACCTAAGGACTTTAGCTGACTTTGAGATCTATGAGAAAAGCTGAAATTATTCCTTATTCATGGTGTATTAAGAAATATCAACATCTCTCCTCCATTTCTACAGAGCCCAGACCACAAGAATGAAAGGGTGCAAAGCGAGAGGCACAGTGCATGTTTGGCTCCACAGAGTTGTCATCACACATCATCTCAGCTGGGAGATGAGGCAAGCTGAACCAGAGGGAGGTGGCAGCCAGGTGGCAATAGCTGGGCAAGTAATGTCATGTCACAGCATGTCTGCTCTGGATGGAGAAAAATGGSTCTTGACAAAGAAAACTCCACAAGTTTTACTTCCTCAGAGTGAGAAATGGAGGAAAAATTGGAAGAGCAGAGTCTGGTTGAGCGGGGAAGGAACCCTGCATGGGGAGTGGCACTGGCAGGAGCCCCAGGGCCACCAGGGGGACTGGAGATGGAAGATGATCTGAGTTGTATGGGTGGGGTGGTGCCCGCCTCTGCTACAACGGGGGGCTGTAAATTGAGGAAAGGAATCCATGCACAGCTTCTGCCAGAAGGGACTGGATCCTGTTCAGACCCCTTGTGTGGAGTGCTGTGCATTAGGTCAGCTTTGGTCTCCTTCGAGCAGCCGTAAGCTCACTTGCATCACATCTATTAATGTGCAAGCCAGGAGTAAGCTGGTCCAACGTGTGCTCCAGTCACTCTGAGAGATCTCCCCTTAGAAGGTGCTTTACACATCAGGAGATACTTAAACTGGATCTTTTTGGGTTTTGTGTGACCAATTTATGTCAGTTTAACTCCAGTCCCTTTGCTCCTCTCTTTGCAAGTCGAGTGCAGTGCAAGGAGAGCAGAGTCTCTCACTGTGTAAATTATGGGTGGGTGCAGTTGGCACTGTCTGCACCTCAGTTTTTAATATAGCTTCTTCAGTTAGCTATGGAAACAGTGTTTTTCCTAAGCTTGTCTGGCAAGCCTTATGTCCCAGTCTCTCTCCTCTTGCAGATGCTGCTAAAGTTTCCACACTCAGAAAAGTTTGGAAACRTGTCTGTCCGGGAGGAAATCTTGCATCTCCTTGGGGCTGCTTTTCAAAGGCTTTCACCACAGCCGGAAGGAAAAYCTTATATGTGAAAATAAAGTCAATTTCTTTTATTTTGAACATCAAAATGATTTAAGCCTTGTGCTCTGTAGGTGTCCATGAATTCCCAGAAATATTTTTTCCCATGAAAATGTAGTAGAATTAAAAAGCCAAATAAACACACACCAGAAATCTGTCCTTCACCTCTACCAGTTGCAAGCTTTAAAAGCTRCAAAACAGAGCGGGGCCTTTTCAGGGTTCACACTGAGAAGTTGTTGAAAAGTGTAACCAAGCGTGACTAATGACTACTGGGGTATTTGCAAGGATTCTGTTTGCAAGCATCAAGTGTGTGAAACCAGATAATTTGAGGAAAAACCTAAGCAGCACAGACAGGAACTCCAAAGTTAAAAGGATTGTGTAGTGGAGGATAATCACAGTAACACAACCAGTGTCTCCTGGTACCCAGCAGCTGCTTCGTTGCRTCCGGTGAGAGGGTGGGTACATTGTTTTCCTGCAGGATTGATGTGATTAGAAACCAAGGAGTAGCAGAAATAACACAATCAATACCATGTATTAATGCTACCTGTAAATTACAAAAGGAATATTTGGCAGTAGCCTGCATCATGAAAGTTATCCATTCCACTGGATGGTAATACACCTCCCCAAAAAGTATCCAGTATGTGTTGCTYAGTGCTCTGATATTCCCTGTACCACAGCACTGTGCGCCATGAAACAGAAATTCCAGACTCGTTAGGATTGCACACCCTGAGCAGCCGTGTGACACCAAATGTCTGCTTGGAGTCAATGAGAAGAGAGGTGCTCAGACACTGCTGTGGGCTGGGCTCAGWCACAGGGCATCTTTAGAGAGCCACTGGGACAAACTGTGAGGTTCTTGGTCCTGTCTGTAGCAGGTGTGTGTACAGCCTTCATCAGCCCACAATGACAACTCTCAGACTGTCCTGCACACATTTTTCTGTGCTTTCCCAAGGAGGGGAAACAGATGATTTTTGGGGCTGCCTGTCACGATGAGTAAGAGCCAGAGATACTGAATTTGGAAGGGAGAAAAGGGAGGAAGGAGTGGCTTGTTAGAAAGGCCTGTCTGTCTCCTGGAGTGGCAGAGGAGCTGGGGTGAATGGTTCACAGACAGGTCCTGCCCAAAGTTTGGCTCATGACCTGGTAGGGAAGGCAAGCTGGGCTCTCCCTGGCACCTGAAGCCCTGGACCTCCTTCCGTGCCCTATGCAGTGCTGCCTTCAGAAAATGTTATTTGAGGGAATGTTTCTGAATCCTCTGATCTTGCAGTCACACAGAACCCCTCGGCTGAGAAGGGCTCACCCTCCCCCTCAGGCCTATGCCAAGGTGTGGCTCCATTCAGGAACAGGAAGGACGCTCTTTCCCTCACCATCCTTCTRCATGGGAAAAGGATGCAGCTTCCCACTCTAGGGATGCTGGATCTCCTGCACTGGCATAATTCTGCCTCCATATCTGAATCAGGGAGWGAAGCCGGCTCAGTGAGAATGGGAGAGGTAGAATTTTGCTTGGTGAGGGCCGGCAGGGGTACATGGCCAGAGGGTGCAGCCCACAGGATGAAAGCCTGCCTCCATCTGTCCCTCCCTCCTGCTGCCATCTGGCACTGCATGGCTCTGAGGAGGATGAATCAATCCCCATCCCCTCTCCTTGTCAACAGCCGTGTCCAGCCAAAGAAACACAAGGCTTTTTATCTCATGACAACTTCAGACAAGAAGGGCCAGAGCTGTTCTGGGATTATGAAAGAAAAAGGTTCTCAATTAAAACTTCTCTCTCTTYTTTCTCATTCTTTTTCTTGGTATCAATGAGAGATGTAGGCCAAAGGTTCTATGAATTCATACAGATTTATGAGTAATGAAAGCAAATCTGACAGTCTCAAAGGCGTTATTTTACAGGACTGCTGCATGCACCTACCGGCATCTCCAAGAATCCCTCACGATTTCCTCCACTTACATATACTCTCCTGTCTTTTTCAAAATTTCAAAGTGTGGTTACCTTACAGGAAGGGGATGGCGGGCCAGGGTCCATTTTTAGGCTGAATGTGATAGCCCYGAATCTATTGCAGAGACAGCAATGGCTCTTCCCAGAACTTAAATCCAGCTCCCGTTGCCTTCCAACGTCACCTGGGAGACAACAACATCTCTGGGGGGACAAGGGGAAGGAGATACACATTGCCTGTCAGAGACCTCCAGTCCAAAGGATTACCACAGATATTAAACATCCGGATCTAGAACTGGGTGATTGAGGTGCCCTCTTGTGTGCCCAYGGTCCCAGCCCAGGATATGTGGAATAATCTATGTAATTTTATTCCCCTTAGTGCTTCAGAGAAGTCCCAGTGACTGTAATACATGCTAACTTAATCTTAGCCACAGAAAAATATGTTTCTAATTTACAAATTCGGCAATTTTTCAATAAAAGTTGTTGCACTTTGTCTGATCTATTCTCAAAATACGGAAGTGCTTGAAGCATGACCACCTGCAATAACAGATTACTGTTCCCTAAAATATTGCCATACACCTACAATGTGGAGGCGTAAAGCTTCTCTAAAAAAGATCTTTGTTATTTTTTCTAAAAGAAAGAAACGATCCCAAAGTAAAGCTGGTTTTCAGCAGCCTCTCTGCTCCCCAATGCAACTGGCATCAAAGTCTAATGAAAACCTGTTTGCGGACACTGGATCTGATCCAAGGTACACTATTGGCATATTCTAGACCCCTTGGGACATGACTCATATAAAAAACACAAGGCTGTCATCAGATGGCTGGTGGCTCAAATAAATCAAATTTACTTTGAAAATTGAGGCATACCAAAATTTTATTAGGTGAAACTTTGGCATTTCTTATAGCCAACTTGCACATATATATTTTTATTACTTACAGCAGTTTAAAAGTATGCTACCAATCATATGCAAAACAAGACGCGATTGCAAACGTACATTTTTTACTGGGTGGCAGGAGGAACTCTGTTGTTTTCTTTTAGAAGCCCTGAATAGTGCTGCATGTTTGTTAAAGGTGGCACAGCAGAAYGGGCCTCTCTGTTTATTTTCCTGCAAGTGGCTGGGCACACATCCTCTGTTTGTGGTCTCAAGCCCGGACTTCAAAGAGCAGCTTCTCCTATGAATAATTACTCACTAAAGCTATCAACTGCAATACAAAAAAATTACATATAATGTTTGCAACATATGTTTACAAGAAACAAGCATAAATGCTGCTGCTGCTGCTGCTGAAGTCCCTTGAGGGTTAAGGGGGGACCTGATCTTCAAGAACCATCTGGATGTAATCCTGTGCCATGTGCTCTGGGATGACCCTGCYTGAGCAAGGAGGTTGGACCAGATGATGCCCCGTGGTCCTTTCCAACCTGAGCAATTCTGTGATTCGTATGCCCACACCCACAGAGGCTCACTGCTTGCTTCATAGCAAAACAAAGGTCTGATTCCTTTAATCCTCCAGCAAATGAATTCAAATCAAAGAAAAGGCCATAGTTTGGAGAAGAGTACATGCTTTTGGAACTTATGACAGAAGCCAAATCCACAAATTAAAAGAAAATACATTAATTTTTTTAATGTCTCCAATTTTTTTTCTCTTCAGACAGAAGAGCCAAACTCCCACYGACATTTCTAAACTTCATTTATCCAAGAGAGTGGCAAGATAGCCTCTCCTTTAAACTAATAATAAAAGGAGTAGAAAGCTACAAATTTGGTCTCATTTTCCCTCAAATTACAAGGACAGGCTATGGGAATATATTCAGATATAGTCTGAGAAGGATGCTGGCTCTGCTCCAAAATAACTTAATTCACTGTGAAAACACAAAGAAAGGGAAAATAATGGCATTGTAGATAAAAACCACGAGACTGCTGTATCTGACAACGTGCAGCTTTGGGACCAAGATATTCTCAGTCAAATGCTGACACCACTGTCACACAAAAATGAGCTGCTGAGGTACTCAGGAGTTGGTTCCTGKGGAGTGCTGGGGTCCATCCTGCTGGAGATCAGGGCTGCTTACTTGGAGGAACTCACCCACAATTCAGGTGCTTCTCAACGTGGTGAGGCTCTTCCTGGAAAAGCACAAAGTATAAATCAAAACAGAATTTGGCCCCAAATATGAAACCCCACGAGCCTTAATAAATGTGTCATCCATGGCAAAGAGGAGCGTTTACAAGGAAGAGGGAAAGCAGTGTCTTCAAGGTGTGAGCCGCGCTCTTTCAGGAGTGCTGGGCAGAGGGTGCAATTCTTAGAGATGCTCAGGATCATTGTAATTGTCTTTCTTTGAAGTAAAAGCCACAAAAGTCCATTTTATTTCCATAAGAACAAGGAAAGGGAAGAGCAAGGCCAGGGCTGAGCTGCTGCTTGCASAGTCTGGCATCACAGACTGTCTGACCAGTTCTTGGAATCAGGACACTTGTCTATTTTCCATTTTGTCAGACAAAGAAATATTGCTGGACATTAACAAAAGTCACCTCTGATATACAGTATTTACAGCAAATTTAAAGCATGAATGTTCATGAAACAACATGAACATTAAACTGTTCTAATACAGCTGTGAAGGTTTTTCGGATGGAAATGTGAGGTCAGATCCAAAGCATTTGAAGAAAACAGTTCCTTTGATATTAGTGGATTTATCCTTAGCTCTTAATTCCATATGTTGCTGTGTGTATTTGTTTAGTCTGGAACTGGATGTAATAGCACTCCATAGACTTGAGAAATTTCTGCAAAATTCAGGATTCTTCCCTTATCATGAATGGACACATACTTCCTCTTGAAATAACAGAAAACTGAGTCATTAAAAGAGACATCAGCAGTATTTAGTCACTGAAATGCAGTGTTGTGACTTAAAAATTATCCTCACAAATATTTGACCAGCTTCCAGGGAAAGAAAAAAAAGAAAAAATATAACAAAAATAATATGAACTTGCAAGTGAAGGAGAAATAAATCTGGTAGCCTGTGGGTCTCTTGAGATAATCTCTTGTCACTTTCGTTCCACTGCTTGAATATTTTCCAATATTAGTGTTCTCTATCTCATTGTTTTGGCTGCTCTGCATATTTCCACAATTTTATTCACCCTAATGAAAACAAAAAGAAAGTCATCAGGTCAYAAAATGTTTTTACAATTTAATTTAAAAAATAATATTTACTGTCTGGACAATTTAAATTTGGCCTCCTTTACATATGTATCAGGATGCARAATTTAATTACATGATCACATAGTATTTTTCCCCACAGGGTTGCAATATTTTCATTTGCAAGATAACGTTTTTTTTGCCAAATTCTTAATTTTTGAGTGATTGACTCTGAGACTGGGAAAAGAGCTGCAGCTGAGAAAGAGARGTTTGTCCTTGTTACCTAAATATCTCAGGATCTGTTCCTCAGATTTCCCCTTCCTGCCATGACTTCCTTTTCAGCTCACTTCCAGTTCTCCCTTCTAAATCCTCTTCTGATCTATTCTTCCTTCCTTGTTTCCATCTCTTAGACCACGCCTCTTGCTTAAGTAGTCCCACATTTCCTYTCCACTTGCCACTGATCCTACAGGAAACATCTTGCTGCCATAATGTGTCTCTTTCCTTTCCACCTGGCTGCGCTAGGATCAGATCAGAGGACTTCCTCCTCCTTTTCCAGAGGGATTCCCTGGCAGATGGCTGCAGGAGCACTGGAGGAGCCAGGGGAGAGGGGCTGAGCTGGGACACGCTCATTGTCTGAGTGGTGACACCTGTGTGGGCTGAGAGAAACGTGAGCATGCTCAGCAGACCTGCACTCTTCCAATGATCCAGTAAAAACTTCCTGCCTACAAGAAAAACCTTTTTTCCCAAAGTTTAGCTAGTCTGGGCAAGCCTTTCACAGGACCAGACCTAACTCTGGTAGAAAGGCCACYTAAGAGGGATTGGGTCACCCACTGTGATAGTACTCGAGCTTTCCTCTTTTAAAAGAAAAACTCAACAGTTTCTTCAAGAGAAGCAGAACTGATTATTTTTTTCCTAGTCCAATCTTGTCTGTAGATATAGATAGGGATACATTTTCTTCTCTCTGATGTCTACATGTTTAACTACTTATTAGAAGATTGACCCACAACTGTGTCACATGTGGATGAGCTAAAAGAAGCCACCAGAATCCCCTGCTGCTAATCTAATTTATGGGTGAATACTTCTAACACCTGGTGAAGAGGTGATGGGGCAGGCCTGGAGACAATCTCTACCTCCTGACTTAGACTAGACACAAGGGAGTTCCTACTAAAGCATCCTCAATTCTTCAAAAAAAAAACAGTTTTAGGAGCTTGTCATGTTGTGGTAGTATTGTTGGGAGGGAACATTGCTTTATTTACAATCTTTTTTCCTTAATTTCAAATTTCTCTTTGTCATGTTTCATAAAGCTGCATTTATGCTGTGGTCTTCCAGCTCTGAAACACTYGCCTTAAGTTCCTTGTCCAGGGCATGGTTTACTAGATGTTGAAAATTGAAGCTGGGGGATGTAAGTTTCACAGAAAATAATAGAAAATTAGTAGAGGTGAAAAATTCATGTGCRGCTGAAGGCTGGGTCCACAAGGACCTCCAGCTCTGCAGAAAACCTGTCACAGTCTTAGGTTTTTAGTCTAATTAAAGAGAAGCTGGAGGCTTTGCAAAAGTAATTTCTTTTCTACATACATAGCTCTTTCATGAACCAGACTTATTTCCTCAGTGCCAAATTGCATTTCAGAATGTGTCCTTGCTAAATAGAGTGAAATGTATTTCCATTTTTCATGACTGAACCATATTTTAGCTGAGGGGGAGGCWGAAGTTCCAGTACCATTTCCTGAAKTTCTCAGSAGACCTGCCATTAATTCCAGYRTCCCAGGATTTAAGAAAAGAGATAACAGACACTCGAAAGGTTTTAAGTTCATTGAAATGTTAATCCAAAATGAAGCATATGCCATTCAGTTAAGATGCACGTTTACACAGCTGAAGATGACAAGTTTCGTTTGACTGAAGACCGGAGGAGAAAACGATGCCTCCTCCTACATGATCTGCCCCCTGAAGAAAACATCTGCCTGCATGTTTAACCAGGAATGTGAACTGCTAATGTAATCTGACCTTTAGACAAAGGGAAGATCACTCCAATGTACAAATACAGAAGAGGCTAGAATGAGATGTACTGTTGACTGTTTTCTGCACGTGTGGATAAAAACAAAATGAAAATATTTAAAGGACTGAAGGATATGATTGCTTAGTGAAGTCAGGGCTTCCAAGCACTGAGGAGAAAATATCAGAGTGTAAGTTCAGCCTGGCGTAATTCTCGGAAATTTTCTGAAGTGGATCCACTGATGTCTTTGTAGAAATAACAATGTGTGTCAGGGCTGTGAAACCTTGTTTCACAACCAAATTCATGCAAGTTCCAATTTAGTCCAAGGATTAGCATTTTCTATGAGCAGTAGGCTTTTGAGGGAAGGACTTTTTTTAATGTTCCTTTGAGATCAAAGAACTTCCTAGAATCTGGTTGATTAAACTTAATAGTCAGTGTAAATAATGTGAGGGATGTCACTAGCCTTATGTCTGTGGAAAGAGCAGGAAACAAAAATTAAGTTATTTTTCTGCTGCTTAGGACCCAAAACGCATTTTGAGGCACTATGAGGCACTTGAGAGATTCACAGTCCCTCTCTTTACATATTGAAGCTACGGCTACGCACAAAGACAGTAAAAACCACAGGCACAAGTAGAAGACTTGATTCCTGTGACTGGCGAGCATGTTTTCCCATGGTGACATAATCCAGCTTTTCCATCATGAGGCTGACTGCYTCAGCAATGGTTCACAAAATGTTGYTCTTTCAGGCCYTCCATACCATTAAACCCTGCCTAATTTCTGCTGCAGTGGTCATCAACATCTCATTGAGATCCTTYTGCATGTTGAAAATGCCTGGTCTCTGCCATCCTTCATCCACAGGAGCTGTACTTCTTGCCTTGCTGGTGGCAGCAGCTGTGGGCAATCTACCCGGTTCAGCCTGCCTGTGCTGCCTGTGCTGCCTGCACTGCCTGTGCTGCCTGCTGGAGGTGCAGCCCTGTCCCAGGGGATGGATGTCCCTGCTGCCAGCTGGTGGAACCTTGGAGCAGCACACTGATGGGCTGGCTTTAACCCTGTGAGAGTAGTGGCTTTCACAGTACCAAACCATGCACCCAGCTGCAGAGCTGGATATTGCCAACTGGTTTCTCAGGTATTTAGCATAATCAGCTTTTTTTTTTTTTTTTTTTTTTTTTTTTTTTTTTATCGTTCTCTCTAGCAACAGTCACTGCAGCAAGGATTTCCTCTGCGTGTGGTTTAGCAGTGCTAAGTCACACCCAGTCACACCCAGATATGCTTTTGAGCAGTCCGTGACGCTTTTATTGCAGTTACAAGCAGCAGACTGTGAAATGAGCTCTGCATTAAAACTTTAATTGCAAAGAAGTCCAAACACCTCTTAATTGACTGAAGAGCTGCTACATTGTTATCCAGTCTCCAGCAGTCGATTTGGGGTCCTTTGCTCTTCCCCTTCTGAGAAGGTGGTTGTTCYTGTGTCATTTTTTTCCAGTGTTTTGTTTATGCTTGAACATGCTTTGAAGATCATTTTCCACAAGAAGAGGGGGAAATAAAAGGATAGTCCAAGAGCCACTTGTGCTGTCTGCCGCCCTGCCCGTTTATCTGCTGTAAAGATTGCCAGATRCTGTCAGAGCACCCTGGCATTCTAGCAGTTGTCTTCATTGCAGGAGCAATTTGTAGCACAGAAGGGATCAAGTCAGCTTCGTCAGTCACTGGATTTTTTATGCCTTCAGTTTGYATTTTCCTTAGAGCATAATTAAACTCTTTTAAACTACTATTCCTCTGTTAATTTCATTAATCCAGTCACATATTCAGAAATCACTTTTTCTATTTTTTATTTTTATGATTCAGCTTATGAAAAGAGAAATGCTTTGTGCTTGCCGGTGACTTTTGGGGCAGGCGATTTTGTAGAATTTCCACAGTCCCAGCAAATGCTTTGTCTGGGGGTTTAATAGGAGCTGTTAAACTACACAGCAGGTTGTACCTTTTAGCATCTATTACACTCAGTAAACCCRGCACATTTTTCCCATCAGTTACACTCGCTGTGATTATACACTGCTCCAGCCTCACTATAGGTGGGCCAGGCCTCCTCTGAGCAATTTAACAAGTTATTTTCCCGCCACCAGCCAGACATAGTAATGTTTTTCAAAACACACACACACACAAATGTTCACACTCACGCTCACGTGCACACGCACAGCTCTCAGCTKCTCCCTGCAGTTGCTCCCTGCCATGGGATTAGGGTTTCACCTTCAAAGCCAACAGCTGGAGCTGTGACACTTGGCCCAACATCTGTGTCGTAAAGGCTCGCTCGCCACGCGCGGCACAGGAGCTCCCCAGGCTCAGATCACGGCTCTGGCCACGGTGGAGAGGGCGGCAGCAAAGCCCCAGTGCCTCTGTTACACCAAAGCTGGGCGCCGCTGATGTGTCTGTGTGCAGGGCTGATGCACTGGGGCACCATGCAATAGCCCATTTTGGCTTGTGCCTGCTGCTGCTACAGCAGAGCTTGAACAACTCCCGGGTCAGAGAAGGTGATCAGGGAAGTTTAGGGGCTACCTGCTGTGTCCTGACRCCCTGCAGGTGGTGGGAAGGGTGGTTCTCTCAATAAGAGAAATTGATGTTTTGAATTGATAACTATGTTGAAGAAGTACAGCTGAGATTTTTCTGCAAATTACCCAGGACAAGGAATACAAACTGTAGTGAACATCCCCTCTGAGGACATTACAAGAAATTAAAGAAGAAAGTTTTTGTTACTTTATTTGAGCTSTTCTTGGAAGAAGGATATTTGGCATGTTCTGAAAGCCCATGCCTGTGTCCTGATATTGTTTATTTTTCTGGGATAGGTATGGTCCTAGTTTTTCTATTGATAGCACTGGGATAACTAAGAGGTTTTTGACAACTTTAATGTAAAAAATTTCCTGTCCAGCTCAAGTGAGCTTCTGCTCCCTGCTGTTGCATATAAATACAGCTGATAGGAAAAAGAAATGACTGATTTTAAAAAGCAAGGCATTTCAAGCTTTAGTGCACCCACTGATAGTGTCTCTTTTCATGGAATAGGTGTCTATTCGATCTTACAGTTCACTTGCTTTTTACACAGAAGTTTTTCTGCTTTGAACCTATTGAAATGTGGTGATCACAACAGAGCATCCTGGCAGGAGGTAATGCTACAACTTCATGTGAGGATGATACAGGAAGATCCTTGGAGCTGGTGTTCATCAGGACAGGGTGCACTGAGTAGTCATGAACTGTGTAGAATATTCTTCCTGGAGGGAAAACTGATTTTTAGAGGCTGGGTTTTCACAAGGGAATTTTGGCAGTTAAACTCTCATGATTCTCCATGCTGGGAACTTTCATCAGCTACAATAAAAATAAGAGGAATTGGCACGTGGGATTTCTGTGTCCTGGAAAAAGCRCAGAATATGGGGCCTACAAGGCTAGTGCTAAGAGCCACTGAAATTTCTCCTTTCATCTCCTGGACACGATAAAGATGGTGAAAGTATTTTCATTTGTGCCTCTGGGCCCAAACCTACGTGGTGAAGGACTGTCCTGATTTCCCATCAGCTTCAGTGAGATTTGAGGCTGCTTAGCAAAGGGRAATCTTACACTTGTCAAAAAGCACCTAAGGTGCAGAGGGGATCCTTTATGCAAGAACCTGATGAGAGCAAGACGTTTAAAGTGTTTTAGCACACTGAGGTACAATGGGGAATGCATTTGTGAAACAATAGGTCTAGTAAATTGGAGACATCTTTTTGGTTTGTTTTTTTTTATTTCCTCTTTTCACCACAGTTTCATTAGTTTCTGTTAAAACATTTAACAGATGTCTAATTGACAAAGTCAGAAACAGTTTTCCAGTCATGCATCACTTTAATTATCTGATGGTCTTTTCAGATCTCTYATGGATACTCCATTTTATTGAGATAAATTATTTGCTGCATTTCAAACTCCTCTGCTTGAATTCTGCATATCTTCTCATTACTTTCCCCATAGGAAGACTTTGTAAGAAACTTGGTAGGAGAGAGGAGCATAGAAGACAGGACAGGACTTCATGCTATTTCAGCCACAATGGTCCATTTTTCAGGAGATTTCATTTGAAAGTTGAAGTTTAAGTGCAACGCTTTGTATTTTAATGAATCAGCAGTGTAACTCTGACCAAATAGGAAATGTTTCATGATACATATTACTTGGGATTTCGTGCCTGTGTGAACATCCTGTTCTCAGCTGCATATCCCAGAGCCATATTTGTGAGAGGAGCCTCCGACTGTACATCCTTTTTCTTGGTTCTTTTTTTACATATATAATCTCCAGCTTTATCAGAGATAGTGCAAACTTTATGAATTATTAAAAAAAAGTTTAAGTCAATGATAAAGTTGTAATCCATGGCAGTGAAGACAGGATTTTGCTCAAGGTAGAAGGTATTGAACTTTTGTTTTTCAAAATTATGATATCTCTCCATCCCTGAAATACTTTAATGAAAGACAAAACGTTCAGCATCTCTGAAAAATCAGCTTGCAAAAGCTTAAAATTCTGTAAAACACCATCACAAAGAAAAGATACCACTTGAAGATATGTTCTCTGTGTAATTTGCTTTCCAACGAGGGTTGATACTGCAAAACATCTGATAACTGGGTCTGAGGAGCACAAAAAATCAATGCAGTAGATGTCATGCTGTGAGGCATATCACAGGACACCTTTAATCAGTCATGTTTCCYTAATTGCAGTAATGCTTCTTTCAGTAAATTGTCATGCCCTTAAAACACTAATCTCTAGGGATAGGTTAAAAAAGTAATTTGCCAAAAGCTATTTGGAGAGATTTTTTTTTTYCCCTCCCTCTTCTAAAATAATCTAAGTGGTTTTTTTTGAGGTGATAATGTCACCAATCACATTCACAGTTGTGGTCATTGGGGGACATCCAGATCAACATTTCTCTAACACTTTGTGCCAGACATCACTGTCCATGCTTTCCCCACCTCTCTAAATGTTTTCCTTGGGTTGTCATCTGTCCCTATCATCAGATTTTCCATTGGAAATGCTTTATAGGTCCTCTGGTTTCACCCTTGTCACAGGGTTTACCCAGTCATTCGTGCCTCCATGCAGTTCTTTTATGGAAGCATTACTCTGAATGCTTATAACTGATATGAGGGATTTTAATGATCTGTAAAACCAAAGTGGATGTTCAAGTGTCCACTTTCTGCTTGGCAGCATCTGAAGGATTTGGGACCCATCATGAGGCTGCATGTTGATCTGGAATGGCCTAGGGTTTTCTATTCTGTCTGGACTGAGAACAGGCTCTTAGAAGTGGCATAGTATAGTCTATTCCACTGCATTGCTACTGGAGAGAGGGGAAGGCTTCAGGGGCATGACAGAAGTCTATTTTCAGTGGCAAGGTGATAGTTTCAGCTAAGCTGCATGCTGGTTAAATATGTTTAATCAGCAGCAAGTATGAAAAAAAATTAAATAAAATTAAAGAAAAGGAGTTATAACAATAAAGAAATGAGTCTTTCCAAATTCTAACCACACCTGGTATGTGGCATGTATTTTAGCAGATGATTTCATTTACCTCTTGTGACTGTGTGATAGATATACATTCGATTTGCCTTTCTAAGAAAAGGATGTTAACAGCCTTGAATAAAATTGGGACAAATAGTGTAAACAGGATGGCATATAAAGTGTGATACAGTATGCAGAGGGCAAAGTATGTTTGAAGGTTAGCTTATTAATAAAACATGGCTGGCCTTGATTTAGTTTATAAGAAACTTAAGACATTTATCAACATCTGTCTGAACCCATTTCCAGTCTCTTTGGACTCTGTTGTGGATAAGCTGATTAATAAAAGATGATGCCTTAGGAAGGAAACTTAGATCTTTGCAAGCAATGACAAAAGAAAATTCAGTGCTTAATCTACATATGAAAGGAAACTGGGGAAGTAAACTAGTTTACCACTACATCCCAGGATGCCAACCTCTTATAATATTTCATCTGACTTAGTTTTGGCTGGAGTCTGGAAAAGTAAGAAAGAATTCCAAAAATTAAGTGTGGAATTAATTTACAAGAAAGATCCTAGTGCTCACTTACGGAGACTCTGAAATCTAATCCCATTCCCTTGTGGCTTCCTCCCCTCAGTGTTTTTAACTTTGCAGCTTTCCGTGTTTGTTTTTCATTTGTCTCCTTGATCCTTTAGTCTTTCCTTTCCCTTAGGCTAGAATAAAGTTCTAATACTAAACAAGTGCCACACTTTGCTTATTGATAGTTGTTGCCCAATAAAATGTTGCCCTCGGAAGCCAATTAGTGAAATATGTTTCTCGTAATAACCAGTAATTTGTTTAATTTTCATGCATTCTTGCCTGATAGTCAGCCAAAGGGATGCACWCACATAGTTCCTGCATCTGGGATGCAGAGCCAGCCCAGCGTAGCTGTGTACTGCAGGGTGCTCCCTGCACAGGCCCTTGGCACCACAGTTGTTACCCCTGCCTGATGGCTCATATTTAGSTATCACTGGCATCCAAGAACCTCCTCCTAACTCTGCAAGTTCACAGATTTATTCGGTTACATCACTGATGTTTCTAAATTGGATTTTGCAACCCATTCTCCAACATCTCTCCCAAGAATAGCCTGAAAAACACTCCCTGGAAATAGACCCTGGAGCTGCTCTTCTGCCCTGCTTCTGCTTCACCAGGGTGCTGCTGCAAGGATCATGCCAATACAGATTCAATACCTTTTCCCTGAAAAAAGGGTGTCTGCAGATGTTTTGCCTTCTGGGAATTATCTTTGTCCTGTGACAACCTTCAGGCAGGAAGGGAAAAATCCCAGACCGAATATCCAGTTCAGTGTTTTAACATATGGGGAGGCAGACAGATATTCCACTCCTTAACACTTCATGGCCTGGAATACACTCCCATGAGCAGTGGGCATGTCTCACTTCCCAAGGGTGGCTGTGCCAACCAGTAAAACACTGAGGAAAGAGAAATATGTTTGGTGGCTCCTCATTCAGCTTTGGAAAACACGCTGAGCTTGTCAGGGACAGCAGTAGCTTAAATGAAACAGGCCAAAAAAAAAACTTAAAACCCATATTTTCTATAACAAAAAGATGTAAATGCCAACCCAGTGGGRATACTGAACTCTATGAAAGTTGAGAGGGAGTGACATTTCTCTGCAGCCCAGAGAGAACCCATGAATGTCAGTGAAGGGGAAAATGTGTTACCTCTACATATTCTTATCTGTTTATCTGAAGTTTTAAACKGAAAATTACACAGAATGGCAGGACAAATCCAAATTTTCTTGAATGGTGCACTGAGAGATTAAAATTTAGGCCCTCTTTTTGTGCCAGCTGAAAGCCGAAGACTGGTGCATATTTCTGCAGAGTGGGAGATCAGCTTTTGAATGCTCATTTTATAAGAAAATATTTCTGGATGCCATTTCATCCTTGGAAAGAGAATCTTGTTCCTTGGGGTAGTTTTAAATGATACTGAAAGCTACTTTAGATTAACTTGGATTTAAACAGATTAAGCAGACACTGCGGAAAGGACATGCTGAGCCAGATCCTACACTGGGTTAAATTGGCATGGTGCTCTCAAAGACAAAAGAGTCACAATTAAGACCAGCTGAATATCTGGCCCATTGCATTTAAAGACCATGTCAGAGACCACCTACCTTCTAACACAGCTTATAAACATGGTTGAAGACATTTAGAGCCTGTTATGCTAGCTGGAAATTCCCTCTCTGGTTTCTGCATCAATGAAAGCCCCAAAACAAAGACTGAGTCCCACATCCACTTGTCATATTTAGTATATACATATTCCTACCCAAATATATGAAATCATATATATCAAGGATTTGGGGGATTGTCCATATAACTCAGGCTCCAGCTCACTCAGATTCTGTTAAAAAACTGATTGATTAAAGAACAAATAGGGCAATGTAATTTTTTTWAAATGTTGCTGTAATCACTCTTGGAGCACATCACACCATATGATCCAATCCTTTGATAGCAAATACCGATAGCACATTCATGTGCCCTTTGTTGCAGTTTTGAATTACACTCCAAGTATATTTCTCCACTGTCTGTCRAAGAAGCAGAGTTATAATGTTGGCTCTTATTCTGCATTCTTACCAGTCAAGATCATTCATTGATTCCTGGATGTGAGGATCAATGGTGGTGGCCATATGGCTTT
This sequence comes from Malurus melanocephalus, assembly GCF_030028575.1. NCBI lineage: Eukaryota > Metazoa > Chordata > Aves > Passeriformes > Maluridae > Malurus > Malurus melanocephalus. The sequence goes on from NW_026623236.1 coordinate 7,066,825, forward strand.
GGAATGATCTGTTGTCTTTTCCATAATGGCATTGTGGCTTTGTGTTTCCCCAGCAGTGATTAATAGACACAAACATGCGTTATGCACATGTTGATAGATTTAGATGAACTTTGAATTTCCATGGCTTTCTTCTCTCTTCCCCCTTCCCTCCCCCGCTTTTTTTTCAGGAGGTGGGGAGAGAAAGAGTGATTCTGCATTGAGAAAGTGAGAACCAGGTCTTTAACGAATATTCACCTCTTGAGGACATGGTGTGATTTGATCATCAAGGCTAGATKACAGACAGACACCCCAACTAGATGTCCAGGAATAATTACAACACTTTTCCCCAAGAGGATTATCTGGCTGTCTAAGGACCACTTAGAGCAGRCAATCCCTTGCTGGACAACAACAAATGCCTCCAAAGGCCTCTTGCTGCCAGCCGTGTGAAAGAGATGTACGATGGCAAGCTAAGCCCACACTCTGATCCCCAGCAGCTCTGGCAACCACAAGGTGCCACTCTAAAGTGGAACAGGTTTGCTTCCCGTGCCACAGCTAATGAAAGCCTTTTTCCTGGGGGGGCAGAGAAAGGATAGATGGATAGATTTCCTCCCATGCCCTGAAACTGTCCACAGGAAGATGCAGGATGAGCAAYAGGAGCTGATATTCCTTGGGTACCCAGGGTATGCCAATAATGGACTAACCAGTCATGGCCTGTCCATTAGACCGGTTTTGCCTATCTCAAAATTCAGGTGAAAAAAGCTGTTTGATTAACCCTCTTATTAAAGCTTGAGGCAAAACTGTACAGCACTGACACAGAGTCCAGTGAGGAGCAGGGAAGGGTGGGGCACAAAAGAGATACTACAGGAGTGTGCCTGAAGTAACCATGGACTGTTTGTTGCTGCTTCATCACCTCATCTTGAACAAGAAATTGAGTAGTCTTCCATAGAAATTCACAACTGGGAGAGCATAGACTCATCCTGTGCAATGTTGCTTTTTCCTTCCTACCTTCTAGATTCATTATTGGAACCTATGAAAAAACAAAGCAACCTACAGTTCGTGTTTGCATCCCCTCAAGGATTACCAAATTAATAGAAATTACATCTCTACATCTGCCCTGAGTAATGTTTGTGGTGCAGGTGGTGGGCGGCTGGGAGACAACAGGAGAAGTACCACATGTATTTGCTTTGCTCATTTGCTCTTCCCCTCTGGTCTTGTCACATATTAGATGTAGGATACTGGGCTGGACAKGCCCTTCATATCACCTGCTACAGCTGTTCTCATGTTTGTAAGTTATGGGACTTCAAGCATTTCAAAAATCCAGAAAGAAATGGCTCGTCCAAGTACCATGTGGGTTTTGTTTTCATCTTAAAAAAGAAGATAAAATACAAGATGTTCGCAAGAAGTAAAAGAAATTTTGCAAGCAAGCACCTTCTAGAGTGCATCAGATTCAAAGGGTTGCTGGTGAAGCACTATATACAACTAAATGTTTTAACACTTTCCAGGTTTTTCATTGTGAAGTATATGTTGCAGCAGATTGGACATCCTCCGAGGTGTTAAATAGTATGWATGTTTAGAAAGTCTCTCTCACACTTCTGATCTTCCACAATAATACCCTCACTGCAATAAACACTGGCAGCTCTTTGGGTGGCTTGGAAAGCTTTTCTCTTTCAATGCTAAAAAAGAAAAAGTATAGTCAATTCCTGGAATTGTAGAAATATTCTGTTCCAGACTGGAGACTTTCAATTTTTTCCACAGGTCTCAGGAAACCCTAGAAATAGGAATAGAAAATGGCATCCATGTTTTTTATCRAATTTGAGTTTTTTGAGGCTGACACCACATGAGCATTTTTAATCAGAAAACCTAAACTGTAATGCATTGCAAAACATCTTGACAGGAGTAAAAAAATGCAACCAGAACATGGCAACTGCCCAAAACAAGGCAAAAACCTATGAAACTTCTGGACTTTTTGTGACTTATTGAAAGCAGAAGGTCTGTTTGACTTAATAGAATGAAGAGTACAACGTTCAACTCACTCATCATCCTACACACACTCTACTCGCAGTGATAGACTACTCTGRGAGTCAAGGCAGTGTGCATGAAAAAACTGGAAAACTACATGTGGTCACTTCACARCCAATGCTGATGTCCTTCCTCTCTTTTTATGGACATTGAGCAGGTTGGAGCAGAGCAGGGATCAGACTTTAACACAATTCATAGGAAGGGAGATGACCCAGCTGCTACCCTGTTGTACCAAATGTGAAATTTGCCTGGAGATGTGAGGACAGAGGTGTTGGGTACACAGCAAATGAAAAGAGAAACCTATAGACCATAGGATGGCTTTGAGGAATACTTGCCTGTGAAACATTCCTCTGATGAAATTTGAGCTAATATCTCAGAAAATTACTATTTTAACCACTTTAACAGCAAATAGAGATCTATTTTTTCCTTTGATAGTTACAAGTGCTTGTGCACAGGCTGCTGGATGTCACATGGTGCTCAGGAATGAGAGGTCAAAAATTGTACATTTTGCTCATTTTTTTAAGGGATGGTAATGTTTTCATGCACATATGCATTCTGGTAGCTTCATGACCTCTATCCCAGACAGGAAAAATACAAAGCTTTCTTATTAAGTTGGAGTTTTCASAGTTTATAGAGAATACATTGAGGACACAAAAGTTTTCTTGGAACAATAACACAGAACTGCAACATGGAGACCAAAGAGGCTAGCTCTCAGGAAAGAGAAGAAAAAATTGCTATATTTGGCACTTTCCCTGTGATAYAAAGTGCATGTTATTCTCATTGAGCAGAGAGCTGACTTGAACAATAGAAATATTTGTTAATACACTCTGCTCTGCAGTGAYTGTAAAAGTGTTTGCTTCATTGCTTCTTAGATGTTGTAGCTCTCTCATTTCACACCTTTCTCCAGATTTAATCTCTGCAGTATTATTTATGTGGCAGTATTAGATTCAATTTACAAATTACAGCCTGYTGCAAAATGGAGCTGTTCTTTTCCCTAGAGGTACCAGCAACAGTTACATTAATCTTCTTTTAAAAAATTATTCAGGGGCTTTCAACATGCTGCCAAGAGCTCCCTCCCAGATTCCTTTGTAGTCCTGTTTTTAATTGTAAGAATATCTGCAGAAAATATAACATGTAAGGCCTGGATCCCACTGGAACTCCATGCTGGCAGAGGTCCTGCAGTGAGCACCAGATGGGTGGATTTGGGTTTATTTTATCTCTTCCAGCTCAGTTCTGTACATGGAACCTGACCTAAGGAGGTGGTTCATTGCTGGGTCACTGAGAAGGTCCTGGTGTGGCTCCAGTGGAAGGGGTGACTCCAGAGGCATTGCCACCAAAAATGTGGAAAAAGCCACGGCACTGAGTGCTCTGCCCTGGGCATGTTTCATCTGCCTCTGCTTGTGCCACACTGCAGACACCCTGCTTGGAAAAGCTGCTTCAGGGGACATTTGTGCTGACTGCAAGGGGCATCACACCAACACCTCCATGAGGAATTGTCTGGRGCACCATGMCAGAGTGTRGCAATCTCCCAGGAACTGGCACCAAGTGTGGTGGTGCCAGCCTTGGGTAGTCTCAAACTTGGAGCAAGTGCTGTTCATGTCCCAGCGGTCTTCACAGAAACATTCCTGGTCCTTCTCTCTCTGCTCCAGTTGTGTTTTGATCTCCCTGGCCTGATGACAGCCAACAAATCCTTGGCTTTCCTAAAAACTCCCTGGGGGCTGGGGAGAAACCTGTCTAAGACTGAGAGCCTGGCATGAGCCGGCAGCAAGATGATTACCAGTGCTGTCTGGAGCCGAGCATAAGAGCTTGGATGAGATGAAGTGATGCTCTGTCCTGCTCTTCCTTTCCAAGAYAGTGGCAATTCTTTTGCATCATCACCCTTCTGCTGATGTCAGGACTCCACCAACACAAACAGCAGCCTCATGGGAGCACAGAGACCCTGTGTGCTGGGTCACGCAGTGTGAGCAGGAGGAAAGCACCTAGTCAGCTCAAGGCATTTTTGAAAGTGTTTTACCAGAGCCTTACATTTGGCATCAAGCCCTAACACTGTAAGACTGCTCTGTCCAAAATGACATCCAGAAGATTCCCTCTGGAAGCAGCTCTCAGGTATTTGGGTTGTTTTGCCCAAGCTGGTTCATTTATGCTCTGCCTCCTTGGTGCCTTCCCAACCTGAGCTGTACCAGCCAGCTGCTTCTCCCCCCATACACTGTATAGGGGAAAAGAGGGTWAACCCCACATGAAACAAGAAACAGCTTCCATAAATTTACATGAGGTATGAAAGGAAMTTCTGCGAGTCCATTACTAAATGTTGATGGTTAAACTCCTAGTAATGAGACGTTATGAGACAGATGCATTCAATAAGTATTTCTGTTCTGGTGGATCAAAGCTGGAAGAAGTATGAGTATCATATGATGCTGATGAAATGTTTTCTGATCTGACAGTAAACTGAGAGAATGCAAGTCTGCTYAGCTCTGTTCAGTTCAGTAAGGCTGGATTAACTGCCCCCAAGACGTCTTGAGGAGCAGCAAAGATTCTTACTTTTTCTTTAGGTGGGTAGTGAATACTATGTATGCAATTGGAAAAAAAAAAGTGTGAGGGAAAACCCAAATAAATGTAAGCTGAGTAGCCTAGCTTTGATTTGAGTGTCACACAGGAAATGGTGGATASTGAAGGTAGAGGTAAAAATTTCTGCCAAATATTATGACATTGGAGAAGTTGTAGCTTGTCAAGTCAACTTGATTGTATTCACAGAAAAGTAAATTCAACAAATGAAAGTCTGACAAATCAGTTAACTGATTGTAAAATTCCAAGAAATAGCATTTTTTAAAAGTACCTACCAGACTTCTACATAGATATTTTAAGGGCAATTATCAATGGGTGGCAACTTTCTGGAGGGGAAACCACCCCTTTCTTCTTTCCACCCAACAATCTTTATTTAAATCACAAATACTACATAAATGATTGCTAATACGTTTTTCAGATGACACAGATTTGAAAGCAGTAAAGATGACAGTACCTCTGTGAGTGAAGGTGATCTSGCTCACTTCATAGGCTGGGTGTAATTAAATGCAGCTAAACACACGTTCACATTTAGAAATGAAAGTGTACAAGCTACATTTACAGTATGGGGCACTACACCACAGAAAGCAGAAAAGGGCTGTGGAARTTGTTACAAATAATCAATTATCCATAAATTCCTGAAATAGTTTTGTGATTAAAAAAGCTAATATGATAATCAAAATACAGAGGTGATGTCTGGGAATGGGGAGGAGATATTCTCTCTGTGTAAGGTAGAAGTAGGACCACTGTTGTAGTGACCACTGCAGTGGATAGAGAAGCCAAGGGAAGAATAGCTGAATCTTCATATAAGACACATTTATTCCATGATTATTTCATGATGGATTACCCCAGAAAAATAGCTTCCAAAAGCATTTCCATGAAACAGCAGAAGATCATGAAACTCCTCTGCTGGATCCTCCCTCAAGTCATGTTTTCTGGATTAGGTTCCAGGGGAAAACAGTAGGGGTTGCAGCTTTCTGAGGCGAGTTTCATGTTGGATACCTGCCTGTGTGCTGTGACGTGCTGCCTTGGCTAATAAATCGTGACCTGTGTGGTTATACTGGTCAAATGCTTTCTCAGCCAGAACAATTCCCAGAAAATCAGCAGACTCTTTTCACAGTGCCCATCTGACAAACACCGGGTAGCACACAGATGGTTTAGATATAAAAAAGAATGCTGCATCAATGCTGAATGTGTGAAATGTTTCAATTATTCCTAAAATATTTTTAATGTGTTCCAGATTTATCAGGCAAAATGTTTAGGAAGTAATTGGAGTTTATTCTGTTTTTCATTTTAGTATTGTATATTATAATAAACACATGTTCAAAGTACATTTTAGGTATCACCAAATATTTATAAAATGTCTATAGGTGGAAATCCCAAGGTCACTACAGTAGCTTCATTTTCCAGTTTGTTTACAGGAAAATCAATCACTAAAACCTATGGCTTTTTGGCAGTAGGAATCCGCACCTGCAGAGATAGTGGATAGCCTATTGGGTTTACTTACAAATTACTAGACCTTCTTTGATTGCAGGAGTTTAATTTAATTCATCCTTATATTATTGCCTGGTGTAATAAAAACTTTTAATGGCATTTCCAAATAGATATGCATTTCTGGTATTTATATCTGATCATTTTACTGGCATTCACCCACTAAAAGACTAATTTGATAGAAGTCTATCCCAAGTAATGCTAGTTAAGAAATAAAAAGGAAAATGGTATCGTGTTCCCTGAGGTACACTCTGGGACACATTTTTTTTTTGCAATGAAAAGTAATTGATCTGCTGCAAGCTTTGCTACCTGCCTTGAGRAATACTAGCAAGGCTTAGAAACACTGCCTATGAGGGAACCCTCACCACTGGTTTTAAGACAAAACCAGGCTGCTTTCTGCTGATTCTCTTGATGTCCCTGGAGATTTCAGGGGGAAAAAACAGCAACACATTTTCCTAGCCTGGAGTCTGGAAAATATTGCACTTTGTAATTCCCCAGTTACAGTAAGTGAACTCATTTTATTTTGGTGGTGGGACTTTTTGTATTTTATTAATTTTGCTTGTTTGTTTTGNTTTTTTGGTAATTATACATAAAGTTCCAGCCAAACAAATCTCCTTGAGACAGGAAAGTCTTGCATTAACTAAAATACAGCAAGGATTCTGTGCATTTCTGCCAAGACTGACCTGTGTGCTTCTATCCTTGCCCCTATTGCCAGGCTTGTTTAGACAGTCTTGTTTTCCTTTTCAGCTCCCTGAGTAGCTGTAGCAGTGGAGGGATGAGAAGAGGGACATAGGCTGCTCTGAAACCTGAGCTCTTTGCTGGAGCAGAGCCCCTTCCAATGCCAGAATGGTAAAGAACCAGCTGATGCCATCCAYAGAAACAACTTCAAACACATTGACTGAACCACAAATCCCACATTCCCACAAAATGCCATCACAGACAAACATAGACACATACTATCCTTTTTCCAATTAAAAATACAAGTTTGTGTGGTTTCARCAGGTAGCAGAGTACTCAAGAAAACACTTGGTAAATCAATGCTTTGGGGGTTTCCTTCTCTGCTGATCTCCACCCTCCATGCCCCCTACCCTTTAAAAAATGTTAAATTTAGGTCTTTTTGCAGGATTAACTCCAATACCAAGCAAAATCTAGACATTCTTGACAGACTCTCTCCTGCTGCTAAGYAAATACTGACATTTCTTAAAGAAAAACTATTTCCTCAATTACAGTTTTCATTAAAAACATATTTTTACAAATGCAGTTCTGAAATACCCTTTTGATCTCCTCTAAAAATTTGTTTTATATAGTTAATCTGCTGGGAGATCCTTATTGTCATCTTTTCCTCTTACACCCTCATATGCCSCTTCTGCAGGTTGGCTATCTGCAAACTAGGAGGTGAGGAATGCTGAGGACAGCAAATGACTTGTGACACTGGAAAGATATTACACCTGAGATTAGAAACAGACTATATCCATGAGAATGTGAGAGTTCTTGTTCACTTTGCATCACCCACTGACAGTAGTGGCAAAAGCTGAAAAATAACATTTCAGAAAAAGGAGGTCAGTGAAACAACACAGCAGCTGTGTTTCTTTCTCAGTGTTAATAACTCCAGATTCCAGCCCATGAAGCCAACAGGTGTGGTGCATACTGAGGATGCACCACAAATTAGTGCAGAGAAATTCAGTATRGTTAGATTTTTCCACCCTTTTAATAATAGTTTGTCTTCTAGAATAAAGACAGGCCTTATATATGTACATCATGAAGCAATGTAATCAAGATATGGTAAAGAATGTTTCAGACATAATTCAGGAACTTCAGGTCAAATAAACTTAAAAAGTAGACYTTGCTGATTTTTAATTTGAAACAAATCTTGGCCTAAATTAAGAAAATCAAGAATTTAACTGCAAGAATAACTATGGTGTAAAATGTGTAGATTCACTCTATGTGAAAGAAAAGCTGCTTCAAGGGCTTGGTTGCAGTTTTCCTTGGGAATCCTGGGTTCCAACCAGTCCAACTTCAGAAAAGATTTCCTCAAAAAAAAWTGGGACCTCAGAGATGCCATTGGGAATAGTACTAATTTCACTAATCTGCAGCAACCAAAAGTCCAGGTGTCTAAGCATGAGTCTGAGTTCTGTCTGCAGTTAAACAGAAAGAGGGTCACTCAGTCAGTGCCTGGCTCCTCATTTTCAGGTGGCATAAGTTAGCCATGGTGAATCTGGGATTGAGAGCACAGTTACAGAAGCAGCCAGAGCAATAGCAGTGCAGGCATTTCCTGCAGGATACATCATCTCAAACTCTTGTGCTGAGCAATGCTGCTGAACTACAGCTAGAGAGYTTGAACCAAATCTGGGTTTCTATATCCAATAGAGAGTGCACACTTGCATACATAGATGCACATATATGTGTGTGTATATACACATACACACATGTGTAAGTACATGTGTCTACAGTTGTATAGACCCTTGTACGCAGGGTTTGAAAAGAGCAGCAGCCTAATTGTCCTCWATTCAAAGCTGCCTCCAAACACATCAGAAGAGAGAAACAATTTGCATGAGCAAGTGTTGTTAGTTACATGTTTTCTAATTGCAGACTCAGATATTTAATACAGCCTTCAGTGTAATGCTTCTAAACACCCATAAGTTTACTAACTGCACCCTGCTGGGAGTCACATTAACACTTTGTAAATAAACTATTCAGAAAATGGCATGGCAAGAGTTACACCTCCAAGTAATATTCTATAGAGCTGCATACAAATTGTAACCACATTTTCATAAGTGATAAAATGTTTTATCCTCTTCTGAAAAATAAATGCCATGAAAGCCAAATGCAGTTCACAATAACAAAGGAAAGGAAGGATATAGCTCATCAGTATCCAAAAGGTTTTGATTTCACTTTGTCAAGTTGGACACTTACATGGGAAATGGCCACCTAAATACCTTTGTGGGTCTGGCAAGAAGTTCTCAGCCACAAAGTAAGGACAAGGAAATGGAAGAAAATTCAAAGTTGCTAACGTGTGGTTCTACTTGAAGGACTAGTTAAGTGAAACTGGCACCACTTAGAAGTTGGTGAGATTCCTGARCTTATTCCATCTGCCTTTCTTGCTTAAGTGATGAAAAGCCCTTCTTCTGAGGCCAGTTTTAACCATACAGCATGAAAAGGATGTTCCAGGTTCCAGTCCATTTCACTCATGTGGCCCCTTTCACTTGCACGGCTGTGACGGAGACTTTCGTTCCTTCAGCAAAGCCTTTATCCCCACTAATGAAAACGAGGGAAAGAAAGAGGGAATGTTGGGGGGTGGGGAAGATYGTTTTTTTCAAGCACAAGGTTTTGAAAAAGAATATATTTTGCTGAGCAAACCACTTTTAAAGAACAGCAGTGATGTAACTAAGAAAATATGGAAAAGGAAAAGTTACAAAAACTCAAATGTTCCCTCTTTTCCACTCTTATATATTTCAAAGGGTTAAAAACCTCAAGTCATATAAGCAAAATACCCCAAAGCATGGCTTTGATTAAAATGGAATTTAAAAAAAAAAAAAAAAAGAAATGGAAGGTTTCTTTGTGTGTACGCCCCCCAGTTTCAGTTGCTGCTGTACTAAAGAGGGAGCTGAGAATTATTTTCAGTTTAATTTTCTTAGTTAGTAAGAATCTAGTCACTTTGAGACAAATCTGAACAAACAAATTATGTGTATCTCCTCAGTRGGAAAGCTGCTCCATGGTACCTGCTCTTCCCATCAAAACAGGGACCTTCTGGACTCCAGGTGTCCCTGTTGCTACAGGTTAGTACTGTGGCATCCTTTTTTTTTTTTCCCCCTAGTAATGTGTATGAATTAAATCCAGGGATGCTATTTACAGATTCTTTTATAAAAACACTATGACATACCGGAAGAAAAGAAGGTCAGGGTAGAGAAGGGAAACAGAAACATCTTTCAAGATATTTTCCTGAAACATCCAGGAAATTATTGCTTTTTTGCCTAGAAAAGAACACATATCCCTTTAGTCATCATTGTAATAGGTGTATTTGGAAAGAGTATGAGCAATTAGGTTAATTGGGCAAATCCACAGATACATAATTAGAYGGACAATTTGTGAATAATTAGTCTGTCATCTCTCTGCTTGCAAAGTTTCTTCCAGCCTCTAAAATCCCTGCCACTGCCTAATCTGCTAGTCTGAAAATGTGGGTCAAACTTTTTTTTTGGATGAAGCAGCTCACATATTTTGGCAAAAGCGTGCATTAGAAAATGAAAACCACTCTAGAACTCAGTAATTCCTAAAGTTTATTTACTTCTTGTTTAAACCCTTTCCACAACTGCTCCTAGAAACAGTCATGGTACTTCTGTTGACAAATTGCAGTAAGGTTGAGCAGAAGTGTCTGCTTCAGAACCAGCTCACAAGCCATGGAAAGACTCTACAAGCTTTGGATCATGATCTTTGAGTCTGAGCTCAAGACAATTCTTACATCATTCCCCCATAACAGCTAGAGACCAGGCAGCAGGTAAGAGAGGAATAGCCTCACCTTACTGAAAACACTCTCTTCTGGCCAAAGGGGTGATTCCAATTTCACAGCCAGCGACTCTTCAAATCATGGTGCTCCTCAAAGCTGGCAAAACAAGGGACAAACATATTGCCATGAGATGCCTTTMTGTATCATTTCTGCAGCATCTCTGCAGGAGCAAGTTAATGCAGCTGCTTCTTTGGGGACTCAGARAGGGAACTTGCATCTTGAAGCTGCACTAGTGGAAAACAATTTTCAGGCCAACCCTGCCTTTATACTGTGAGTGAATGCCAATCACTTCCAGGTGCTGCTCATCAAGTACAGCATGCCCCAAATTTCTTGTGGCTGAGCCAATGCCATTCTGAGACTTTCCACCATTTAAACAAAGCTGGAAGATCGCTGTGCTACAGAGAGCTGTGCTTTCCTATGGGAACAGTCATTTTGTCACCAGCCTCACTACAATTTGGGATCTGACCTAACCTCCTATTTAGGATTCTTCYGATCTTTCATTCTGGCTTTATGCCCCCATCCCCTGGGAGTCTTTTCCAAAGTATTTTATAGGCAAAGGAGTTCTGGAGCATGGTAAGGCAGCATCAGCCATCAGCCTGCCRTTGCAGCCTGGTTTCAGAAAAGAGGAGTGTGCAGCTTCCATGTATTCAGCAGTAGCCACTTCACTTCCAGCTCTGCCAAGATAACTTCTGCTTCTCAGCCAAAGCCTTTGTGTGGATGTGAAATGGGGCAGCCACATATCTTAAAGCAAAGAAAAGGCCCTTGGTCCATATGSTGATATAACCTTTGGGTGCCTAGCAGCAGGTGAACAATGGTCTCTCTCAAATACATACTGTAGTTTAGTAGTGAGAGGATTGTGTCTTCCATGGGAACCTGGCAGTTCAATCCATGGTCCTTTCATCCAGACTCAGCAATTTGYTAAAATGCCTTTTGACTCATCTCCAGTACTGACTGTGCAAATGTTCCTTGACAATCTGACAAGGATTACATCAAGCACCAAAAAAAGAGAAGGGGATATGAGGGCACAGAAAGAAGTGAAGCCTTCCTTGYGCTGTGGCAGTTTCTTMACTTGRAGAGAAACAGTRCAGTTTTCATAGGGAGTTAGTCTAATTTATCTGCAGATCTGCCTGTGATTTGWGGAAGATGTTTGTTAAAGCTGATATAAAAGGTAATGCTAGGATTTAATCCTCAGGGCTTTAGCAAATAACCACTATCTTTTAATAGGAAGTGGGTGGCATGTTGGTTGTCAAGTCTAATTTCTCCTCTAGACTGAAAGCCTTCTCCATACTTTTTCTATTATCCTCTACTGCTAACTTTTACAAGGCTACAGGATCTGCCTCATACATGGGATAAAACCAGAAGGTAGAGCCTTTAACAGAGATTCACCATGTTTCAAGAGAGCATATGGGAAAGCATCAAAGGGGGGACAAAGTTAGCATTGAAAAGATGCTCTCAGAACACCCATTGCTCCTGYGGTTTGTGCATTATGCTCTTTTCCAAGAGATCTGGATTTGATGTCTTGTCCTTTGCTTTCTGGGACAAGGGAAACTCTRAGCCCTTTGAGAGCAGGGAGGGGTATTAAATAAGGAAAGAAAGGACCTACGGCAAAGATCAAAAGGAAAAAACAATACACAGAAAAAACAAGAGGACCGAGAAGATTCAACCCTACAATACCTAAYGATTTTTAAAGGCATGAGTTTGTCCAATGTGTTGTTTATTCATCCAATTTATTGTAATGATGAACAGCTTTAAAACTGAAGTAGAATGTTAATTCATATTTTGTGTGTGGAATAAATGATAGGCAGCTGTGGGCCAGGGGGCCACTGGGGGCTCTCTGGCAACAGAGGCTGTACATGCAAAAGAACATAACTCRGGGTCTCTGGTAGCAACAAGAAAATTATATTGCAAGTTAAATAGTTTTTCCTGCCACTTAATGAAAGCTGTGTGAGTGTGACATTGCTATTGTCATGCAGTGATCAATTTGATGTCACTTTGGCTTGTACTTAACTCTGGGCTGRGTAAGTCTTTCTGTGCTATTTGAATACTTTTGAATATAGGAACAGCAGTGGACTAAATCTTTTCACCAGTCAGGTGATAGGCTGGTAAATTATTTTGGAGATACTTTGAGAAGCAGGAAAAATGAAGGATGCTCATTTCACTGTGCTACTGAAATGAAATGCTGGGACGGATCTACCAACACTTAGAGGGTCAGCCAAGGGCAGTGTGATTCATCCCAGCTTGCCCACGAATWGAAGGTTAGTTCTTGCATCTGCTGGTTTTATCTGGGGCAGAGTGAATTTTCTTCACAGTGGCTGGCATGGGGCTGTATTTTGGWTTTGTGSTGAGCACAGGGTTGATAACAGAGAGATGTTTYTGTTATTGCTGAGCAGTGCYCACACAGAGCCAAGGCCTTTTCTGATTTCCATGCTGCCATGYTGGGGAGTGGGCTGGAGGTACATGGGAGGTTGGGAGGAGACACACCTGGGAYAGGTGACCCCAACCCACCAAAGGGACATTCCAGACCACGTGGAATCATGCTCAGTATGTGTAGTGGAGAAAGAAGGAAGAACGGGGGTTGTTTGGAATGATGGCATTTGTCTCCCTAGGTAATGATTACATGGTTCCATGATGGGCCCCTGCCCTCCTGGACATGGCTGAACATCTGCCTGCCCACGGAAAGCAGTGAATTAATTCCTTRTTTTGCTTTGCTTGTGTRTRCAGCTTTTGCTTTCTCTGTTAAAGTGTCTTTATCCCAACCTACGATTTCTCAGGCTTTTGCCCTTCTGATTCTCCAATCTCACTGGTGGGGGAGTGAGTGAGTGGCTGAGTGGGGCTTGTCTGCTGGCTGGGTTTGAACCATGGCAATGCAGATGTTTTCACATCTCTGTGCACAAGCAAGACAGGAGGCAGAGACACGGTTTGGTGACAGCATGGCCTTGAAAGCAGCACATGTGCCACAGTGCCACAGAGGTGAGGGACAGACRATATCTGCCATGGGCTACAGCAACCCACAGCTCACAGTTACTGCTGGACATCTACAGAGGATGCCTCGTTTTCTACTCCAAGAACCTACCTACACCATCTACACAAAAATACATTAAAAACAGTACATGATTGCAGTGAAATGCAAATCCAAGTGCATCTTGCATGAGCTCGAACATGGCAAAAAACCACCATTCACACTCACCATTCACCTCAGCAGGAGGTCCAGCTCCAGTTTGTATAACATAGGTGAAGGYAGGGGCAGAGTGTAAGTGACTGTGAGTTCAGACTGTGGTTTTGCACYATGTGTGTAAAAGGAGAACTGTTTGCACAGGATAGTGTGAAAGCTTGCCAGTTGACTGAGCCAGGTGGGTTGCTTGAATGGGAAGGGACAGAATGTGAGGCATGCAAACCAATATCTAATAAACTCAGTGACGGGCAGGAGGTAGAATTTAACTGAAAAAAAAAAACCTCCATGTTTTAAATCTTAGAATAAATCTTAATTCTAAAATTCATTCAGGAAACGCTGCCAGACACCAAAATAACTATGGGGTCCCTGTCACTTTTTGTTAGAATTATTAAAATAGCTTGGTAGTTAGTTCTGGATCGAACAGTAACTGAGGACTAATGTCCAATGCCAGTCAAACCCTAATCTCCAGTACAAATGAAACCCAGCTCTAAATCCATACCCAGGAACAGGCCAGYGAGGACTGTCAGACTACATCTGAATACAAACGATGGACCCTGATAGTAATCCCCCCACACCTATCTTATAACTACCACCTTGATTCAGCAACTCCAATTCCTGTCCCAATGGCAAATGAAAGCTTGACTCTAAACCCAAACCTACACATAACTTGCAGCCTTGTCCTATCTTCAACAGTGTTGTGTCTATGGAGCAAGCAGTGACTCCCAGACTCAAAAYTGCTCTCAGCTAGATGGTTCTTTTCAGCTGAAATGCTAAAACCTGATCAATCAACCCTTGTAATCCAGGGAAAATGCCCACCACTAGGCTTGCAGCAAGAGCTAGAATTAGAAATGGGGTCTAGGACAACRTAAGAATGATTGATGGCTTTTGGAGAAGTCTCCTACCCATGTATGGGACTAACATGGTACAGCCATACATCTGTGTGTTGAAAACAGACAGAGCTCACTGTTCTTTGCTGAAGACAACTGCCCTATCTTGAAAACATGCTTGGATTTTGAGTTGGAGCGTGAAGCATGCCCTGGATCTAATAAGGGCTACCTAGGTTTATAATCATTACTATATGTCCTTTACTTCAGTATTCATATCAGGATGATGTATTAAAAAATCTTGGTGACAGATGTTGATGTTTTCGAGCAAGCAAATTTCAATTAATTTGGTACTATGCATGTCACTTGGGCTAGTTGCTAGGAAGTCTCAGAATGAGTTTAAGAGTTTAGGGTAAAGTTGCAATTTGGCTGCATGAACTTGCATTCCTGTTTTGTAAAGTAGAGCGGTGTTTGTGCTGACTGAAGCATGCTAATTAAGTGCAAATGTTTCAATTGACTGGTCCTTACATTTAGGTGTGTATAGATAGTACTGGATAACATTTACCGAATATTTATTATTATTGCTTATTATTATTTATTATTACTGTTATTGTCATTATTGTTAACTTTYCTGTGGACTATTTTTCTGTAATATAAACTAAAATGTACAAACCAAGAGACAAAGAAGGAGGGGGACAGGAGGTCAAATCCCACAGCAGCAGGAGCTGCTTCCCATGAGGSCCCATCCTGACAACGCTGCCAGGATTTGCAGGTGCAGACCCTGAAAATAACAGCAGAAAAACAACAGCATAAAAACAATTAAAGAAAAGTACGGCCAGAGAGAGTCTGGAAAACACTGCCTCATCAGCTTCGGGAAAAGGTTTTGGAGCTGCAGACCACAGTCTCTGAGCATTACAAAGGCTAAGGCAAAGGGGTACTTAAGGCACAGTGCAGCACACATGTGAGACAAGCACTGTTTTGTAGCAGGGTGAAAAGTCCTGGAAGTTTCTGTCCATCTCCCCGAGGACTCCCACGCCTTTCCATGAACAGCCTGTCAATAAGGGACATAAACAGCCGTCCCCTGCAGCAGGCGGTGATGGTGCTTGAGATCTGCGAAGGGTCAGAAACAGTTCGTTTGCGTAGATGTGAGCTTTTATGGATTGCGCCTGCCTAGCTAAGATGTAGGTGTTCCTGCTCCCAAAAGGCTTCTTYGGTACTTAGCCCTGAGCCTGACAGGCGTCACTGCTCCTGGCCAAAGGAGAGGCTGGATTTGGGCTCTCAGTCAGACTGGAATCACTCAGTGAGTTACGTCTAGGGATCACTGATGTTTTATTTCCAGGTGTGTCAGGGAGCAAAATATCATAATTTTTTTCCCCTTTTTTTTTCTTTTTCAAGAAGGGTGTGACCTGGTATGTTCATGATTGCTTAGTTAGAAACAACATGAGACCCAGCCCTACTCCTTAGGCATTTGCTGTTAATGGATATGGTAGCGAGTCAGAATGAAATGGGAAACAACCCCTTTCCCTCCTCTGAATGTGATGTCAGGCACTATTSACCCACACAGGCAATTACTGATTTCATGCTCTTATTCCATTGTGTTAGAAGGATTCTTTGAAACTTACAGCAGATCTTTACCAGTAATTTAAATTAACCACCAGTCTCCATCCTGGTTACTGCACATCTACTGCCAAGACACTGTTTTGGTAACAGTTAATAATCATCTGTCTGGACTACCTCACCATAAACATTACAGAGTTTCATCACTCATGTTTTATTTAATTCCGCTTGTCATCAAGGTCTATTATTGGAGCCTTGCAATTTTKTTGAAGAGAGCTGATTTTTACTACTGTTGAAAGCTCCTCTACATACTTTTTGCACTTTATTCTCCTGAGCTGGGATCTTTTCCTTTTGGTTCTCAGGTTGACATAASATGTTTATTCAAATATATGATTGACAAGGAGTCCCTGGTGAAAAATGCCTGAGATGCCAGGGGGGAGAAAAGGAAAAGTCAAGATGTTAGTAAATTACTTGTGYTAAATGTAACCACCTGTCTTTGATCCTACATCCCTTGCTCCCACCCTGAAAAGGTACATCCCAGCTGAAGAAGGTATAAATTGAARTCATCCTTTTCCATGCACATCATCCTCTGCTCATTACTTTGTTTTTTGTCCTGTGACTCCTGCACTTAGCCTGAAAGCATGCAGTGTAAATGAAAAGGTAGTGGCCTGGAATAAACAAAATGGTTAAAATGGTCAATGATTAAAATGGGAATAATGAAGTAGCAGTCCTTCCAAGCTTTGCTGTTGCACCGAGTCTCAGGCAGGACTCATTCCTCACACTTAGTGAGCACTTCAGCCTCTGTGATGAGGAGTGACTCACATGCCTTTGCTCTGATTTTCCTCTGTCCCCTGACCTTGCTTTTCCTCTCTTGCCAGGAAGAGAGGCTGGAAGGGAAAGTCTGGCAGCGAGCAGAGAGCATGCAGGCTGTACTCCTGAAGGGTGCCAGAAGACAGGATGAAGGTTTCTGTGCCAAGGAATGTATGTTTGTGCACAGCAAACCAGCTCCAAACTGAAGGAGTCCAGAAAAAGCAGTTGCTGGGTTGGAATGAGCCTCCTGCATTCCACCAGTCCCAGAGATCCACGAATCTGATGTGTTTTAATCAGAAATTCCCTTGTAGACCTGAGAATCCTCTCATCAAAACTCGCTCGGAGCTGCTGCTTTTTGAAAAAAGGGGTTAGAAAAAACAATATTTTTCTGATAGAACAATTAAAATCTCTCCTTGCTCTTCATTATGCAAGCCAGCAGTCAAATATGTCTGAACAAAGAAGAAACAGGCATTTTTTTTAAGTCAACAGCAGATGCCCTGCTGAGTATGTTTTTACCTCCGTTCTCTCATCAAACTGACATACCCAGGCCTAGGCAGAGGTGCTTGCACAGTGTTCAGGCACTACCTCAGTCCTCTGCAAGACATGCAGTCATATTAGTATGGCCCAGAGCCTGAAAAAGTCCTATTCAGAATATCTATATACTCAACTCAAGTCCAGTACAGCGCTATGCCATGCCCACCATATGGCTTTTGGATTGCTCCGAGAGCAAGTGATGCAGAAGCACAACATTGTGTATTTGTTCATGTAGAAATCTCCCACCCTGAGGCTCTTGAATGTGTTTTGCCAACAGAAACAAACATCTTTTCTCTGTTCCTCCTGTCTRTCCTGTGATTTGTCCTTTCCCTATTGTTCCTGACCTTTCTCAGATTCAAACCTGCAACTCTGGGCACAGGGCTTGGAGAAATCACTGATTATCACCCAGCAACTAGAAGTCTTTGATATAGAAGAACTGATTTTCTCCTCTTGTTTTCCCTTTATTTGCATTATTCATGTTCATGTTGGATTTTTTTTCTTTCCAGCCACTGCCTTTAACCTTCCCTTATTCATAAGCAATCTTTATTTTAAAATATTTTCTCTGCATTTAACATGTGTTTATTTCTGAAATTCCTTCACATCTGTCATTTGTGATCTTGCTTGTGAGTCGGTCTTGCTGCACMACCTTTTCTCTCTTTTCCCTCTCATCTGAAGGAAGTGTCCTAGGGACTGGACACAGCTGCATTTTAGTCGTATATGGTGGTGAAACTCTGTGCTCAAGGTGTAGCCTAAACTCCAGATAATCTGAGAAAAGAAACTTGGTGCCCATGGAAGAGAGTCTAAGTCCTTCATCATTTGCTGTAGTCTTTCCAAACGTTAGTCCTCTCCTCCAGAGAGGGCACAGAAAATTCACCTATGGCAGACTGTGAGCAGGGGTATTTGTGGAGAACCAGCAGGCATTCTTCTTCTCTTYGGGCATTCCCAGGGCTGGGAGGCTGTTAGGGCACCTGTGACTGCACCCCAGACATAACATGGTAAAAAAAATTCACCTCCCGCTGTTCTGCATATCCTGCCCAGATTGCCCCGCTGAAGTAAGTCCTTCCTTCTGAACATTTGAGTACACTCAGACAGATTGATGGTTTTGCTGCATATTCTCCTTTTCTTCTGGTTAGAAGGAAGGTTTCCCTCAGGAGGGCAGGTGGGTAAAACTGCCCACAGGAACAGGTACCTAGGACTTATTTCTAGTACTTTGCTTAGGCAGCTGGGGTCCCCCAAGCAGCATTAAAATGTGGTTAAGAGGGCAGAGAAGGAGAAGGAGGGAATTAAGGGTTCTAAAGAGCCATTTCCTCCCTTCATTGGCTGGATGCAGGGATTTTTAGGGAGATGTCCTTCATACCTCTGATGTGTGTTCTTGCCATGYTCCTCTCACCGTGTTATCCCCCATTCCCACCACTCCCTGCCTTGGAAACAGAATGGCAGGAAGAAGCCCAGCAAAGGCAAGCACAGGCAGAATAGCTGCAGGAGCAGCTGAGTCAGATGCCAGAATATTTTGCACAGTTTTTGCTGGCCWTATTCAGCCTCTCATCGGTGTTCGCTCCAAAGCCCATCTTCCCCTCCAGCTCAGAGTTCTTCATCTCAGCTTCATTCCTTTTGGCCCCTGGCTCCTGCTGCCTTGTTTCTCCTCTCCTGTCTGGGCCAGCCTCTCTTGTTCCATTCCCTCCTCTCTCCCCCTGCTGCTTGCCCTGCCTATTTTGGACGTGAACTCCCTGTCACTCAGAGAGCCACACAGAGCCTGGCACACTGTGGTCCCTTTCCAGGCAATGCTGTAATAACAACCGCAGAATCACATTGTGCTTATATCTTTACTAGTTTATACAGGAATATACAGTGGTGTTTTACAAGGCTATAAAATATATATCTTAAAGGAAACAAGCACAGGAAAACAGGAGAAGTGGGGCCAGATCAGCTGATGTAAATAAAGGCTGCATTGAATTAAACAGAGCTGCAACTATTTACAGCAGCTGTAGGACCTGACCTGTGGCCCCTTCCCAAAGCAGGGGCTCGCTCCAGCCTCCTGCCTCTGTTATGGCACACCCCGTGCCCACCCAGCTGGCAGGGAGGAGGAGGAGGAGGAGGAGGAGGAGGTGCACCCTCGCTCCTCCATCTGGGGTGAGACACAGCTGTGTGGCAGCTGCAGGTGGTGATGCTGACAGCCAGGCTGCCTTCTGGTGCCTGGTGGTGAGGGAGGGACACATCCTCCTCTCCCCATCTTCTGTGCTTTGCCATGGACCAGCTGCAGTTCCTCTGGAGCTGGACAGGATTTACAGTAGACATCAAACGGTACCATTTCAGGTCTCTAGAAACTACATGGGAGGTAAGATTAAATCCAGCTTTGACTTCTAGGTGTTGGAAAGACAACAGTGGAAATAATTTGGGAAAGATCAAACTTAGTGTTCTGACATTTTTTGGTTTGAGGAGAAGGTGAATTCAGTTCAGTTTTACCTGAAATGAGTAGAACTTTCCATTCAGCCACTRAAATTATAAACTTGTGCCACTGTAGGACCTTCTGGATTGCATACACAATCCCCAACATGTACAGTAGAGCACATTTTACTTTTCCTGGATCTGATTCTTTTCAAAAATAAAAATTCCAATGGCAATCTCTGAGGAGAGACGGTATCACATAGAGGCATCAGAATGACATGAGTTTTTATCTGTGGCAAGTTGCTGTAYTGAATACTTAGAGAATCCAGTTACATGAATAAAACAAAATTACTAACTCTGTAGAACTAAACTAAGAAAATGGATGTTGGCTTTTTTCCAGGACTTTTCAGAAGTAAGGGATCTTTTCTCTGTAGGAATGCAGTTCTGTGGACAGTCAGAAGGGCCCATGGGTAGGAGGTGCCAGCTTTACCCTCAACCAGACTGTCTCAGTTGTCACGAGTCATATAGARATTTCAGTATCTTCAAAATATTCCCTCACAAAAAAAAATACCTGTATCAAATTTTAATTTTGAAATTAGTCTAGATGTCAAACAATAGGACCAGCTGGTGTTTCTTTCAGTGCTGAAATAAAATACATGGAGAACTGCAGTGATATRCTTGAAAATCTGTTTTGTCACATATACTCTGGAAAAATGTAGATTTCAATGGTTCTTCATTTCATTTCTAAAAAAAAAAGGTAAAAAGAGTGCAAACCCTTCCAACCAACTGTAAAGAAAAAGTGTAAAGCTATCTCAGCACAGCAGTCGGCTTCCCGAGATGGCCACGAAAGGGTGATGAAAGGAGGTCACGTATGGAACAGCTCTTCCAGCCCCATCTCCAGCGGCTGCGATGGCGCTCACCTTGGCCGGGGTACAGAGGGCTCAGATCCTTGGGAGATCTTGGAATCCCCGGCAGAGTGGCCATTCGCACCTGCGCAGCAGGGCTGGAAAGCTCTGCCAAAGCACCACGGCAGGTTTCTGCTCTGGGGACAAAACAGCWCTGAATCAGACCTAGAAATGTTCAGGTTTGGATTTCCAAGGATCTTTAAATCTGGTTTCCAAGACTGTAAACACGCAGTGATTAACAGTCTGGAAGCACTCACCATTTCCCCCATGGCCTGAGCCTTAATGGCAATCCTGGGGAGGGAGGATGATGGGTTAAATCCCATCTTTTGTTGAAATCCATGAGAAATTACTTGCCAGCGTGCATTGGAAGCGAACACTGCTCTTTGGCTCYGCTGATGAGCTCTGCTCTTGGCCCGTGCAGAACTGTGTGTATCTGTGGCAGTGCAAAACTGCTTTCAAATGCTSCAAAGCACCCCTTTCAAATGAGCTGAATAGACACATCACAGAGAAGAAAGGAAGGAAAAATGTGCTAAGATGTGATTGCTAAATAAGAAATCAGCAAGGCTCATTTGGCACTGCAAACACTTCTTCCTGGGATTTGGCAGGGCTGCCTACATGCTGCACAGGTGCAAATGACTTCTCCAGGGACAAAGCACTGTGAAACTGGGCCTCTTTTCCAGCAAAAGACAAGYAGGGAAATAAAACCTCTGGACCAAACCCTGCTCTCATTAACACTCCTGAATTCTACTGACAGAAAGCAAAACGCTCTCTCAGACTGAGCAAGAAAAAACTTTAAAATCTCATTTTCCTGGTGTGACCAGGAAGTATGAGCAGGTATAGTCTCCTCCATGAAGGAGGAGACACATTAGCTTCCCTGGRGAATTGAAGGAGAGATTTGCTCACCATCTTGTTACCAGTGCTCTCTACATACCATTTAACTGTTCCAAACATTACTTGTGGTTTACATATTCCCTCCATCACCTTGGCTAGCATGCATAATGCTCACTAGGATACGGACAATGTGGTCTTGCTGCATCCCACCCCCTCCCTGGAGGTGGAGATGGAGTCAATTTTCCAATATCGGGGGTGTCACTGACATCCAGCAGCTCTGGAGCTTCCTTGACTCGGTGTTTACAGTGCAGCAAATCCCAGGGCACAGCTCAATCACGGGCSTTACAGCTGTGTGGGACTTTCTCACTGGTCGTATCATACAACGAAGAATACATGGCAAATAAATACTTCTGTTTGCCTTTTCTTTGCATGGAATACAAGAAGAAGCCATGAGAAAGCATGTATCATATCATACCAGTAGGCATTTTTCTTAGTTATTCATTAAAAATTATAAGGAAGATGTGCTAACAGTAGTCAGATCTAAAGAACAGCAGTTTTTACAAAGTCTCGCTACTTTTTTGTTTTGTTTTGTTTTGTTTTGTTTTCTGGGAAAAACTGTTCAAGCTGGATAAACTAATGTTTATTTAAATGTTCAAAGTGTGCAGAGGTCCTTGATATCAGAGCAATCCCTTTGTGGCCTGGCTTTTTGACATGCACCCTGCTGGCCTTTACTTTGTATGCTACAAACACTAGAATATTATACTCTAGAATTACACTAGAATATAGATACAGAAGAAGTCAATAAATACATACATTTATTTAATCAAAATAATGTCCCCTGCCCACAAGCTGTTGATAAATATCAGTATTTCCCTCCTCTGTTCTTTATGTTTTATGTTGTTTCAGGAATTTACCGTATGTTTATTGAGCTAAAAACTTGTTGATTTTCTTCATTTTATATATCAAATGTATAGAGTTCTCATCATTTAGTACAAGCTTCTGTTATTACAGAAATATGAGTTTCTTGCATAATTACAAAAGAWAATTGTAGAAGATCAAGACAAAGAATACACTTTATGAAATTTTGACTTTCATCTCAGCTATCTTTGCTTCAGGATTTTCCACTCTTTCAACRCTCTTCTCCAAATTATTCAGTTGTTCCTCCCTAATGTTACTCTGCTGTGATGACCCTTTGGGCAATATCTAATAATGCTGCATGCACCCAGCACCAGTGGGTTAAAACTGCATTATAATACAAGTATTATTCTACCAACTTGATGAACTCATTTACAGCTATGGTACAGGTGATAAAATTACAGAGCTGCAAATCCCTTTGGCCTTCTAGAGTCCTCTAGCTGATGTCATTTTTCACTAGAAATAATATGTTATTTCTTACTAGAGAGATYRRAAGTGCAGGGAAGGTAGATAGATATGATTATTAAATGCAGTGTGTGCAAGAAGGGAAAAGATGCTGAAGTCAAATATACACAAAAATTAATAGCTTTCCTGATCTGAGCTCATGTTTCTCATGCTCTTTGGATTACAGTAGGGTTACCCTTCTGGTGTCTGCACTCCAGGGATTCACATCTGTGTAAATGTGGTAATAGAAAAAGGCCTCATGATGAATTCATGAATTGTTCTCATTGACACTAGTTGATACTTTTACTTGGACAAGTCTCCTTTGCAGGTGCACTGACCACACACTAATTGAAAGGATTATTTTCATAACTTTCTGTGCAGTCTGCAAGGCTTTCTGTGAAAAGCATAATTGTTTCAACCAGCTGCTTGGAGTTGTTTTTATTAATTTCTTTAAATCCAACAATGCTGGATCGGCGTATTTGAGACCCTTCTCCAAACTGCATATGAGCATAGATAAAATTAGTGAATGTGGATCTTCACATTTATGAAAGAGTCAATTTTTTTGGAAGCACATTTCTGCGAAGAGGAAAATGGCTTTTGAAATGTCTTTTTTCTCCCAGCCCCTTGCTATTTTTACCCTCATCTCCACAACAAATCTTTAATGTGCAGTATGTCTGCATGGCACCTGTTGGGATTAGCTGGGACCCGAGCAGACACATTACAAGTCCAYGCATTTGCACTGCCTAAAATGTCTAATCCTGAGTTTACACTGTGTGAAGCTCCAACCGTAAAGGGTTCTTTAACCAGAGTTATTCCCTTTTCTTGAGTGAAAGCCAGGTCTCTYACCATAAAACTGGTCACAATGTCTGAAAAGCCTTATGGAGTCAGTCCTTAATTTAATAGCAAACCAGCAGTACAATGCAAACTTTATATAAATTTATCTAGCAAACCAGCAGTCCTTGGCACAATTACTTGGATGCCTCCTTGGTACCTCTCTATTCTTTTTTTTTTGGGAGAAATGCTCAAGGTGTAGAAACAACTCTGGGTAAGCTGAGTAAAACCAGGCTGGGACATTACTCAAGAGAGCTGGRGGGTAAGGGAGAAGAGGTCTGTGAGATCCACTCACCCCTCAGCCTYTCTTCTTGCCTCAACTCAGCCCCTCAACATCTCAGGGACCAGGGGGGTCTAGCTTTCATGCCAAAATCCTGAGATGTCCCTGCAGCAGCAGAGCAGATTTGTATAGGACAGGGAATTCCAGTCCTCCCTCCTTCTCCCAAGCCTTTAATGGAGCAGTCAAGGTTTCTGGGTATCTGCACAYTACCTGCCTGTCCCAGCCMCTCTCCCACCTCCATTCYCACTYCCCTCCAGAYGGGAGACTACAGCCAAGCCCTCCTCTTGTCTCACTCCTTCCTCCTGGACATTTCACACACTCAGMCATCTAGTGGGGCTACAAACCCCCTCGGAGAGTCCTGCTCAGCCCTGATATTGGGAAAAGCACCCTGAGCCTCTTTCTTCCCTTACATTTTGGGTCTAGCTTGAGTGTCACATGCCATGGTACTATGGAAATGCAGCACATGTCATGAGAACTTTTGTGGCTGTGCATCAGCTCAGAGATTGACCAAAAAACCACCAGGAAGGTGACATCACTGCAGCAAACCCCAGAAAAGGTGCACAATGGTGCTTTGGTGGCTAGAATACAATGCAGGAAGTTCTGAGCAGATAGCACTCAAGATTCTGAGCTTTCTTAATGCAAAGCATCCCCATAACTCTCAGTCTCCTGGTACTTCCACATGCTTATTAATAACCCTTTTGCTCCTGTGGGAAAGGTGGTTTTGTTGGGCAAACTCTGTCACTTTCCTCTGACTGCTGCTGTCTGGGACACAAGAAAACAATAGCATAAGTTTAAAAACCAGGCAGCAAGCCTTGCAAAACAGAGAGGCTCTCTCAGAAATTACTATTAATATGTAAGTAAAAGTAGGGTTTCCTAATTTTCTTTATTTGGACTTACAGGGGTAGGATATATTTTTTATTGCTTCTCTGCATCCATTTAAGATAAAGATTTTTGCTCTGGGAAAAAAAAAAAAGGTCTGTAGGATTTTAGCAAAAATACAGCAAATATTTTTGGGTATTTCCAGGAAAATAGCAAGCATTGGCAATACAGCTGGTCTAAAATAGAAAAGGAATTACCATTTCTGGACATAATTGTAAAAATTCAAGCTTCAGTTTACATTACAAATCAGAAAAAAACTTGAATAGTTTAAACTTCATGATATTTCATACCCACCAGAAAAACACCTCTTTTTCAGAGAGTGAAATTAGTGTTGTGATAATATTCTCTTGTAAATAAGTAAAGGTTTTACTAGTGTAGCAGAAGATTTAACTGGGATAAATAGTTAATGGTCAAAGGAGACAGAGACTGTCTCCCACAGAAGTTTCATCCAGTACTTAAACAGACATCAGGGGAGCACCCTGAGGGTTACTTTGCCTCTTGTTTAAGTAGGGGATGAGCTTCTACRCCATCCTATGTCCTGCCTGCCACATCCCCACCTTCCTCCCCACCCTGCTGAGATGCTGTTCCTTCCCCTGACCTGCACAGAAAACTCYCCCCACCCTGTGCTGCAGCTGTGCCTCCATCAGTCCCAGGCACTGATAGAGACTAAGGACATGGCAAAAAATCACTGAGGGATTTGGGGCCTTCGTGATAGGAGGGTAACATTTGATTTTGCTGCAGTGCTGTATAGCCCAGGATTTATGTATTCCAATCAGGCTTATGACTGATSCCTCTGATGCCATTCTCAAGGTGCAGATGAGTCTGGCCAGGGGGTCCCAGCTACTTTCATTTGGCCCTGGTACTACAACAGAATCAGCATTTCTTCAGGCCATGAACAGCAAACCCTCCACAAAACCCTTTACCATGCTCCCACCTTCTGCTGCTGCTGACTTCCCAGCACTAGCAGGGACTTGATCTCTGAGGAGCCCAGGTTGMAGCCTGTCTCAGAGCAGGCAGAGGTTTTCTTTGGCAAGAAACAAAAAAGCTTTCTGCAGGGGTCCCACACGGCTCAGCACAGCCAAGGGCTGCATTGTCCTGCAGTGCAGCTGAGGAGCGTCTCTTCTGTCTAAACAGGTTTGTAAATCAAATACTGCTTTATTCATGTTTATTCACACTGTAGCTTCATCATTCCTGAAAATAATACTCAGCTCCAAAGTTTGCTCATAAATTTCCCAGAAAAGCCATGTACTTCATCATAAAAAAGTAGTATTTGTTATTCTACTGAATAATGCAAAGATAAAACATTGGTAGTCAGTAAAAAACAGGACCTAGCTGGTAAAAAGCAGGATCTAGTCAGCAATCACAGCATTCCAAACATCTCCAAGACACAAAGAGCTCTGGAACATGACTTTCTGGTAACACTGTTATAGATTTTATTTAGGAAACGGCAGGGGATGATGATGATTCTCCTCCTATAGGGCCATCCTGGTATCAGATATGCTCCCAAGCAAGCCCTGCAAGGACATTTTCCAAAGGATCCTCACTAAAGGGGCTCTCACATCTTGCTAGGATGGTTCTGCCTGTGGCCACTAAGCCAACTGGGGCATGYAGGATCTGCCCCTTGCTAGTGTTCCATGCACATCTGTGTAAAGCTGTTTTTGCACACAAGGGGCCATCCCACAGCTATTAGGTGTTGTGCCACAGGGTCTTACCTGAACATTAACATTTAAATCAACTTTTGTTCATAAAMCCACTTGTAACATCTAAAGCATGCTTTACTTGCCCATTAAAAAATCACCAAAGCCATATTACCGTTACCATTTTTCCTAAATTAAAATAAACTTTCTATCTTTCCCTGCCTGTATTACTAGTAAATAAGGATGGCTAATGAGTGYTTTCCTGATAACAGGCAGCCCTTGTTAAACAGCCACTAAAAACACTCCAATCTAGACCACAGCTGCATCTGGTACAGCACGGGGTTCTTTTCATCTGCGATCCAAACGCTGCGCTCCTCGGTGGGACGAGGYTCACTCTGCTGTTGGGTGGCACTTTGCCGGCCTACAAACAGATTTGCCCACATGTTTGTCAAAGGCTGATCCTCAGCAGGTGGCATTTATTTGAAACCGGACATGGCAGGTGGTTTCAGCCTAGAAACACATTTTTGCACAGATTCCAATTAAGTGTTTATAAGCTATTGGTTATATAAAACTGAAATCAGTGATGTTGGCAAGTTTTCTGTACTTTCTCTGTGTGCTAACAACTCAGCTTAACTTTTGTTTGTTGTTGAGAGGCTTTCAAGTGTGTGTCAAATATTAACATTTTAACTTGCAAGGAAATTAGTAGTTGGAAAACTATAATCCCTTACAAGTATGCATGCACACACACATGCGGACACGCTCACTCCATTAAAATTACTTATGTTATTAAGTTTGTAATAAATCCTCAGTGTGGAATGGCACGCGCTGAATTACCARGGTATTTGACAAAGATCTGTTTAAAGGGTTACTCTGGGGTGCCAAACCCCATTTTTAAAAACAAGGCCCTATTGAACCWAATCAATGGGTTTTCTGTGATTCCATTCCCTTCCCGTCCCCCAACAACTTTAATTAAGAGCTTTTGGGCAACTTTAAAGKTTGCTACATATTATTTTTAGCTATAGTGAATTGCTGTGGACGAGCATGAAAACATACCTGTGTAGATCTTTATGCCTCCCACCTCACGAGCGGCTGCGAACCTTTCCCTGGTTGCCATCGGCTTCTCCAGGCACGCTCGGCTGTCACTGCTGGCAGGGAAGGGACATTCCACTCCAGGGGTACGCAGGGATGATCAGGGACCAGACACTGCCAAAGCATCTCAGGACAGCAGCAATGGCTTTGGCAGGCAAGAGCCCCGGCCCTGGGGTGTAACGTGGCTGCTCCAGGCCAGGATGGGCCAAGAGCCTTCACCATCTGCAAGGCTGCCAGGAGCAGGGTCAGCTCTTGTGCTGGGCACRACAAGAGTCTCCTTTTGTTTSTTTGCTTTTTAATCAGCATTTTCTGTGCTACACGTAAAGGTAGTAAAAGGAYTGGTGGGTTTGTTGAGTTGGGGTTTTTTTCAGGGTAAGCTACCCATTCCTTTTTTTAATATTTTCCTGGTATTCTTTGAATGAGGAAYGGGGCCATCCCACCAGGACAAAGAGACTTGGCCAGCATGCCAAAAGTGCAATTACAGCTAAATGAAAAAAGTAAGAATGAAACGTATTTTATTCATTTCAGCTGTTATGTCTTAATGCAAAGAAATCACTTTGCACAGTTCTGTAACTGATACCAATTTCTAATCTCCAATACTATTAACTTCTAAATCTCCATTATAAAGAAYATTGGCAGAATACCAGAGACTAGTGCAGCTAAATAAACTTAGTTGGACCTGRTGTTTTATTTTCTTTTCTTTTGAAATGCTGAAAAAAATCATTAAACAATTTTGTTAATTGCTGATAACATTTTGATTAGTTGGATTTCCTCTTTTGGCTGCAATAGACACATTCCTGGRACATGACATGACTTTGCCTTTGGGACAAACAAAGRAARAAAAAAAARRRRRRMCMWTTTTTGAAATGACAAAATGTATTGTTATAGGATTGGAGACAGGATAGCTCCAGGATTATGCTGTATCACTAACTCAATTTAARAGGACTACAAATTGAAACTAAATATTGAATAGCTGTAGGGAAAGGGCATTTTTAAGCAGTAATATCTGTATGAAAACTTGATTGTTTCATCTCAGCTGGATGGAAACAGATTTCTGATAACTCAGAGGCCCTCTCATACAAGCTAGAAAACCTTAAGACATTTATTTCTCTGCACTTTACTAAAACAGTACTGGATAAACCAATCCAAATCTCAGATGTGCAGAAATAAATAYTAACTAGCAACAACCTTGACAGAAATGTTTCTACAAGTCAGTGATGAGCTTTGAGCAAAGCTGCTGCCTTGACATCATCATTCCAAGGGAATCTGCAGAGCTGTCTTCTGACAACCTTGACTTTAGTGATGTTCTAAACCAATGTAGCATCACTTCTACGCYACAAGATTTAATTGGGAGCTTAAACAGATACCATTGAGCTGTGCCAAGTGGGACAGTGGAAGTAATTACCAGATTTAGATATTCTGGCATCATGGACAGAATTTCTTAAGCACAGGAAATGAATTRTAGCAGAATATCCTTAGACTCAAAAATTATTGGCAGGGTGGAAGGGAAGAACAATGCAGCCTTGGTTACATGCTGACGAGCTTTGGCTGATTTGCTGTGTTACCATTTTAGTCTGTGTGTGGCTATTTAATTTTTTTTCCTCAAGAGAGCTGAAGTTCTAACACCATCTAAGTCAGAGCTTGGAGACCTTTTTTCATTTTGTGTCCAAAGAACAGTTGGGTTYGCAGAGGACTGAACAAAGGGAGAATATCAAGAAAATATGAGTTGCTCTTACTGAAGCATATGATCTTCCATGAATAAGAGCTTCTTGTGATATTAAAATGGGTTATAAAATCCCCTTTTTCTGTGTCTGACTTCGCAGCCTGGCTGTACCTGTGTCTCRGTGTCTTTCAATAATTTCAGTGTTCATGAAAAATTGACTCTGAAGCCACAGARATGAAGATCTGGATTCACCTCGCCTAATTTGACACATTTGCAYGAGATCCCTTGGCATGAAGTGTGACATCAAAGGCTCCTTCAGTAATTCCTGCAGAAAGATGAGCACACCCCTTCCTTTCATAAGCTGAGTTGCCCTCTAACAGATCATGAACTTAGCAGGCAAGTCTCCTAACAGGATTATTCCTTGGGTACCAAAGCCAAGATCTTAAAGTGGCTGCAGATAACACAAGCCTGGGCCATTGGACAGAGCAGACAGGCAGAGGATCATGTGCCAAGGGGCCCAGGGGCTGAGTGTTTTCATTGTTGTTGAGGCTGTTGAGGCTACCAGCAGGGCTAGCAACGTTGGTCAGGCATTGCAGACCCGTGACATGCTCCGAAAGGAGATAAGATTGCATCACCTTTACCAGATGTCACAAATGGATCTCAGATGGTTAATTTTCTACTGTACATACTGGCATCTTGAGCAAAATACGATCCGAAAGAACAGGCTCTGTGTGCCATTATCAATCCGCTAAGCCTGTTGTCTTACCAGCTGTGACATCATTAGCTGCACATCTGTCTCTAAACCAAAGGTGGTTTTCTGTTATCCCATGTCCACTCAGAATAAGTTCTGAATAAAAGACACTTGTTAAAGTTCAGCTGCAGCAGGGTTTACATCAAGAGATGGCAGATGGACAGGCCCAAGCCTCTACCCCTAAATACAAAGATATATGGCCTATTGTCTTCTTATGGCTCATGTGATACCCTTGATAAGAGGACTGTAAGTGTCTGGCAGCCATACAGAGTGAAATCTATACCCGAGGAATGCATATAAGTCAACTTCTACTTAAGCCTTAAATGATGGTATATGTATTATAGTAGTCAGAGAAGTAGCACTGAGAAAATGTGAGGMTTTCAGTTCAGTGGTCTAAACCGATGGGAGAAGAGCAAGTTGGAATTGATCTGAAAAAAATATTAGAATGGAGTTTAAATCAACTGGAAATACTTCTTTCCTCTGGCATTTAAAAAAAATTAAAAATAATATTCAAAACAAGATGAGGAAAATGAGGAAAAGATGGCTCATAGTGTGTGTTAGCTTACCAATTTATTAGGAGACCAATAACTACATGCTTTCCCCCCCAATAGTTCCAACTAACAAAAATTTCATGTCCCTGATTGTAAGGCTCAGAAGTACTGGAGTGTCGACACCTGCATTTAGCACCATTGAAACTTTGTGGAAAAAATGAAGCCAAATCCCACAAAAAAAGCGCCCATCTGAGGTTGAGCTGGAAAATATACAGGTGTTTTTTACCTTGAGCTAGATCGCATGACAGCAAACAGAAGAAGAAAGAAAATGATCCCTATTGGCACCGTGTTCATAGGAGGGAAGGTCTCTCTCAGCCAGACACTGCATAGTGCTGGTGGCTCCTGCATCCTCGTGCTCCCTTTGATAAACAGAGGGAGTCAATGAGAACCAAAGACACAGCAATGGSCTTTGCTTCTTATAGTGACAAGCCCTTTGAGGGATAATTCAACTKAAGCATAAAAGAAAAGAAGCAGAAGTGACCCTATATTCCCTAGCAGAGTTCTGGACATGCCTGGGTAATACCTGCAAACTCACTGGCAGGGTCCATCAGTACCAAAAGTCAGTGTATTCTCCCATTCACRCACTTGCTTTGCAAGAAACAGCAGGGAC
Organism: Malurus melanocephalus; assembly: GCF_030028575.1. NCBI lineage: Eukaryota > Metazoa > Chordata > Aves > Passeriformes > Maluridae > Malurus > Malurus melanocephalus. The sequence goes on from NW_026623236.1 coordinate 7,098,042, forward strand.
CATGCTGTGAACTGCAAAAGCACAGGCTGGCTACTGTTTGTGTGGCCTCATCCCACCCATTTCAGGGCACAAATAAGATTTTTTACTCTTTAACAGAGTCAGGAGTACTCTATAATCCAAGCAACTCCATAATGAACAAGTTCTTATTTAGTGTGAGGCCTTATTCATTGCAYGCCTTACTTGCAGCATACTGTTAAAACAGCCACGGTGTTGCCCTGACTCTSTTTTGGCTTTGGACTAAATACAGTACAGTGAGTCAAACATTATTGGTCACAATGGTAATGCCGAGTGTATATAATATGCTTTTATTGCTGCAAGGCATAGTTGAAATATTTACACAGAATACATGAAATAACAGCAAGATTCATGCTCTGTTCCTTATTTGCAAGGTATTTTATKAAAAAGAATCTGAATCTGAAGTTCATAAATAAAATAGCAATATCACTTATTTCCAGATACTGGTTCCAGTTTGTTGATTTTAATAGACAAGTATAACACTTCAAATGTGGAAACACAGTGGGTAATATTTATATGAAATCTCCAAGAACCGTGGTATTTTGCTCATGTGGAATATCATGGCATTTTGCCTGGATCAAGTAACCAGCAGATTAGCACATTAACACTTTTAAGAAACATGCATGTAATCCACTCTGAATGTGGTCTTTGACTCCTGCAAGGAATACCTAATGATTTTCAAATTGACACGTTACTTTATAAAGTCAAATAAACAGGAATTGCAAAGCAGTCTTATTTGGGGTGGATGGCATCAGCACACACACGTTATCAACAGCCACAGAAGGATTTACAGCGTCTACAGAAATGCAGGAGAAACTTGGCTTCCTTTCTTTTTAAAGCTTTATGGCTTTGTTGCTCTGTGTGTCAGTGGGTAAGTGAATACAAACTGCTCCCTCTCATTCATTCTGTCACCAGTTTGAGGTGACAGAGTAATGACAGACCTCTAAGACTGACCAAAGCCAGCCAGTAAAGCTTACAAAAAACCATCACCATTGCCAAAATTTTGTAGGTCCCACTTCAGYTCACAGCTAGAGGAGGATCTCCACAAGACAGCCAGCCATGTTCAAGCTGCCACAGGCTCCATCATAACTGGGAATTAAAGAAGGAGAAGAGCAAGAGGCACAAGGGCTGCCAGTCYTCTGTTACTCAGCCAAGGATGTGTGCCTACAAAGCTGTACCCCAACACAGACTCTTGACGTGGTTTTGGTCACTGCCAGTCTCCCTGCACTATTATTCCCACTTCCCACAGAGAAAAAATCCCATCCTTCCCTTCATGGGAGCTGCTGCTGACTGCAGTGGTGTGCTTGTGATGAACTGCTCCACATGTGCAAAGGCCTGCTTGTGTGGAATGCACATGTAGGCTCAGTGGTAGGGTAGCTCAGGGCTCTGGCTCATTTCCACAGCCATATAGAGGGGAACAAACCCTTCTATTTCTTTTCTATACCCACAGTATGCTGTGGCAACTGAATGCAACTTCTGSAGCAGGAGACAGCAGGGAAAACCCAACAGCTCCCCTCCTACGAAGGAAGCAGCAGAGTCCAGGCTGCATGCCAAGGAATCCTATCACTAGCCTTATAAAAATCTCACCAGGGCTACCTCAAAAACAATAGTGAAGTCACGCCTGGCTGCAGTTGGTTATGGTTTGAGAGGGAGACCACGAACAGGTCTCCCAGAACTATTGTGGCTGGCTCTATTTCCTGCTAACTCAATTCATCACACTTGTTTTCTCCTTCCTGGAGACAACTTTTATAACCCCATTAATGTACTTAGAGAGCGTCCCTGCTTTCCATAAGACCAGATATGGCTGCCCCAGCTCATAACAATTAAGGCTGTTCTTTGGAAGTGACTCCACAGAAGTTAATGGTATGAATCATGATATTGTTCACAAAGGAAAAACTCAGGATCTCACCCTTCATCCTGCTGAAAGCTGATGCTCTCCTTGCTTCTGCACTAGAGAATCAGGAATGAGCACAGAATTTCTGGCTATCCAAATAGAAGATACAATGTCCATGCAAGGTTAGACTATGCACCCAAGATTTAAAAAATAACCCACAGTTTCAACTTTGGTTAAAATAATATGGCTAAGAAAGTCCAAACAGATATGTGTAGAACAAAATAATTTTAGAAAAGGAAATTCTGGGATTTGAAAAAGAGACATGTTGTAGAGGAAATAGTCAAATCAAACTATCTTTTAAAGCTAAAAAGCTAAAAAAACTGCTCCCCCTCTACTTTAGTTGCCAGTCTGGACACAGAAAGGATTTTTCCTCTGCATTGAAGTCATCTGCTGAAAAAAAAATATATATAGTGGGAAATATTAAAATCTTAGTCATGRAGAGCCTACTTGGAAAGCTCATTTAGAAAGCAGCTCAGATGTCAATGAGCAACAATTACTGTGAACCAAGTACATTCTGAGTACACTATTAACRTCTTGTCAAAACTCCTGGGTATACAACATCAGCAAAAGAGAAATAGCTCTGAGTAAAGCTCCARTGTCAGGACAGGATGAGGTTTGGTGGACTAATAAAAACCCAAACCAACCTCCCCCTACTTAAGCTCACACAAAAGCCCAGATTTTTGGAACATCACGCTGGAGTCAGGCCTTTCCCTCCCCACTGACAGCCAAAGCTATTTTTGAATTTGGGTTAGATTTAGTGACTAAGCTCCAGCCAAAAAAATTAGGGGGGGTGTGGGGAAATCATTGGAAAAAGTCATAAGATGTTGCGTACTTCAGAAACAAAAGGTTTCCATTTTTTGGGCTGGGTTCATAGGAGGATTTGGTAGCTGACCACTTTCAGATGTGCATGCTGCAGAAGGGTGATTACATGCCTGCAGCTCCCAGCTCTAGCACCTTGGGAGTGGGAATGAGAGTAATGCTTGCCATCCCTGTGTTTTTATACCAGCATGCCCCACAGAGGCAGCCTGATCTGTGTGAAAGTGTTTGTGAAGGCAATTCAGAGCAGCACACTGAAACTGGCTATGCTCGAGCCTCGTTCAGAACAGCAGAGCTGCCTTCACRTGAGGCCTTTCTCAATTCAGTCAAAAATTGGCTTCTAAACAAAATATAGCTGGTGTTTGGGGTAATAAAAGTTAGGGAGGACAAGGATATGCTTTGCTGGAGTGTATGGGGATCCCCACTTCTGAGGACAGAAAGTTCATAGTGTGATCTCTCCAAAAATCCTGTATTCTTTAATCCAYACATTTAGAGCAAAGCAAGTACTTCTGCAGAATGTCTTTTACCTTTTCACTCCCTCCAGAGACTTATTTTTAAGTTCTTCCATTCAGAAAATGTGGATGTTTGGGCTTGCTCAGTCAAAGGGCAGTAAGTGAGGCAGCCACCAGGAGAACCTTCACATAAAGCTGCCTTTTATCCWTATACTTAAATGGTCTCCACCACACAGCAGCTGAGTGTGTAGGAGTCATTGCTAGATTTCATACTCACAATACCATTAATTAGATKAATATGTTTTCTGTTTTTATCAATGCCAGACAGAAGCAATAGGTGGAGGGAGTGTCTTGGCAAAGGTCACGGAAGACGATCCCAGTCAAAGCATGAGGGAATCTGGGTTTTCCAGATCCCACCAGATCTTGGGACATCCCTCCTTCACCAGGCAGTCACTGGGGAGGAAACAAGATCAGCAGCAGTCATGAAAAAAAGATTTGGGCATAGCAGAGCCTGGGGCTGACCCAGGGGAGAATGAAGCAAAAAGCAATGTGTTTATTTGGATGCCAAGGTTGTTTAACAGTGCTGCATCTCTAAATGCACTGAAGTTTTCTCACTGCTCTCAAAGGACAGCTTGACTGTGAAATGTCACTGCAAATTCAGCACTGTCCTCAGAAAGTCCCTGTGTAGAACTCGGAAACTGGAAGAAAACAATTCCCATTTTGATGATGGTCTGGGCTCTGATGAGTGGGGGCAAAGTGCTACTCTTCATTCACAGGACACTGAATAAATCACTGTGATTGATCAAGAGCTAAAAGGTCCATCCASCTTAGGCATCTGGCGCACAAACCCCTTACCTTTCCCTCCAGCAGGCATCTCTTCTCTGACTTCCATGTAACCACAGCCACCAAGCCAACACTTTCTGCCTGGMAGGGTCCCTACGCCTCCTCAGCAGCCCCCACTGCCATGCTACATGCCACAGCTAACAGTGAGCTGGCAGGCAAGAAAGTCCTCCTGTCTCTGAACATTTTTGGGTGTTTATGGAGATGGGATGGGGAGGTCACAGAGCGAGGAGGAACCCCTGGTCTTAACAAAAGATTGATGGAAAATCATGTTTTTCAGTTATGAGCTCTGCAACAAAACCTTGAAAACTACTGAGATGCAAGAAAGCTTTGGTTCTACAAAGCCTTAGAAAAGCTGGTGACAAAACACAGGAGACTCTCACACAGATGACACAAGTCACGTGCTCACAACACCACGGGATCACAACCCCACACAGAAGGATGGTGAGCACCTTGTGGCCTTTGTCCATCATATTTGTATGAAGTATTTGCAAACTGGGTTTTCCACTGGGAAGCACAAGAAGTAAAACTGAACAAGGATCCACCAGCTAAGGATATGTACCTATACAGCATGTGTTCTCCAGGGCTGTGCAGATGCAGCTTTTCCAGCTTTCTTGTGCTATTTCAACACCTCTGCTCAGCCTCATTTTCCTGCCAAAGTGTTACATTCAAACAAAAGCTCCTTTAAACACCACAAGCTTAAAATCTGGTCATGTGTGTGCCAGAAATAATTGTGAAATATCCTCATTACCTTTCTGCTTCTTCCCAGAGTATTTTACTGTTTGTTTGGGACAGAGGGAATGGAGCTGCACTATTTTCTCCCCAGCAATGTTTGCATAGAAGCTTTAGAGAAGCCACGCATTTTGAAAGCCTAAAGAGTATTTCACTGTCTAAAAAGCATATAAATCTTTCAAACAAATTTCTCTCAGCCCAATAGAGATTCCATGTCTGATTTTTTTTTTTAATTCACCCAGCACAAAGCAGTTGRCATCCTGAAAGTTGCATATATCAAAACAAAAAAAGCTGTTTTAATAAAGTGTGTGTCTAATGCATGCTTGCCTAGTCAGTCTGCTCTTTCCACCCTTAGCACACTCACTGAACTGAGCTAACTTTTGGTTTGATTCTTGATTACAGTGTTTTATTGCTTAATTGTAACCACTTTAACTTCAGATTCTTCAGCTGTAAGCAAGAAAAAGCAACAATTAACTATTAGGTATTCGCAAAAAGATGACAGAGTTAAGGAGCCTTAATTCAATATCTGTCTTCAGAGGTTTATAACTGAAGCCATGCTTGAATTTAAATACCAAATAATCTGCTGATTATTATGCATAGTTTTCAGTCAGTGTAACAAAAACATGATGTCGCAGTCATGCTGTGAGCTCTGTAGCTAGGTTTCCTTGTTTATATTAACAGCTGTAAACACAGTCTAACGCAGCCTTGATTTAAACACAGTTTTCCCATACTTTCAAGAATTTGCCACATTGTGAAAGCTGTAATTTCAGAACTTTTCTCATGTGCATATTGATTATGGCCAAGAAGAGCCTGCAATACTACACATGCACTTGCAATGACCCAGTTTAGAGACTCTACATAAAAAAGGGCCAGTTTCCCATCTTCGTTAAAAAGTAAAACCAGTTTTATGTATAAACTTGTCCCTTAATGTCCTGAATTCTGCCTGCAACCTTCTTTTACATAAGGGAGTTTGACCCAGTTTGCTTTGCTGGGTCAAAGTTCTTCCACATGTTCATCCCTCCATTTAAAAATACAGGTTGTAAAAACCACTAAAATCAGTGAAAAATATTTCGTTCAGAAATGGATTTAAGTGCAAAATTCTACATTCCTACCTTTTAATAACAGCATTGGAAAAGCCTGTGCAAAGGACTCTTGAGCTCTCTTCTTCAAGRGTATGGTGAAAAGTAAGCTCCATTTAAGTGGAAAGACAGGTGAAGCAAACAAAACCTGCTAGGAACATTTTGTAATATTTCTGCCTTGAGGGAAGCAGCAGCATGTCCTTCTAAGTGGCTGCTCTGACACAGATTAGATCTCCCAGTCTGTGAATGTTGAGCAGAGTCAACCAGCAGGGCAAAGCAATCTTGAGTGCCAGGCAGATGGGGATTTCTACAGRAGGAAAACTCCCCAGTCCTACAGAGCTTCTACAGCAATTTGCCATGACAAGGACTTCCATCACTGTGTATTGCATGGAGAGGGAAAGTAAGGGAGAAGGAGGGGCTCATGTCCCATATTGCAGGGTCCACCAACCCTACCAGAAGAGCTTTTGGAATTAGATTCCTCTACCACGCGCTATGGATGTTTCTGAGACAGTTGATGCCACGTCTCCACCAACAGTTTCACCACTGTTGACCAAATTTCACCTTTACACCTGTTCTCCCAGCAATCTGTGCCTGGAAACCTGATTTAGACCATGACAGACCATCTGCAACTTTGTCATGGTGCGCATGGTCCWGGGAAATACACCTCTGGACCAGGAGGGCCAAAGTACAAGACCAGCCTCATGACCCCACTCATTTATGACCAGCAGCAAAGCCTCAAGCTCCCATTCAGATCCTGTACTCACACAGAGGTGAGCACAACACTGACCACCCACACTCCACCAGCTTTGCTCCTCCTCTGCATGAAGGGAGGCTCAGGGGCCCAAGCTGTAACTAGGTTAGAGCCAAAGATAAGTGCACAACTTGGATTCCAAGCACTTTTGTCTASTCTGAGACTGCTTCTCTGTCAAGACACTCCCCAGAGTCTCACTGCATTTCTCACTGTCTGTTCCAGGGAATAGAATTCCGGAACATCTCATGGAGAACTCTGGATCCATTCCTTTGTAGACTAGCACAGGTAAGCAACCTCCTACTTTAGTATTTAGGTCTTGTGCTAAATACTCTCTCTTCTACCCCCTCCCCTTCAATRATTTGAAGTACACTTGGCCTAAACTTCATTCTTCCCCTTTTGAAGTCACATATGAATGAGATCTGCCAAGTGCCTAGTCTAGCCTAGTGGTGATACTAAAATATAGCCTGGATTTTCAAACGATCCAAAAGGAGTTTAGCCAGGCCATTCCACATCATCCTCTGCAAGTTATTTTTACATGTCTGAAATCTCATTCAACTTGCTTGGCTTCTCAGAGGACAATTAAAAACAATACGTAGCAGATGGGAGAGGTAAGACAAACAGAGGTTAAATGACTTGCCTGAGGCTGGTGGAGTCTAGCAGAATGGGCGACAGGAGTCCTGGGTATTAATTAGTTAATATTTGTACATGGCTAAGAAAATATATAGCCCTATATAAGTATTATTGTAAGGTGGCCCCTGCAGTTTGGAGAAGCAGAGGGCAACAGTGCACAGGCGAGTGCAAATATCCTTTCTTGTCTTGTGGCATTTCGGTCATCGTGGGGTCTGGGACGAGCAGAGCATTCCCAGGACATATGAGAGAGGGAATGAGAAAGCCCAGGGAAAGAGATCCCACTCAGGCAATGCTGCTGTGCACCCCCAGGCTGCTCTATCCACACACTTTAAGTCCAGGATCAGCTGTTTGCGCTTTCCACTGAGAGCAGTAAATCTGTGAGGTACAGACAAATTGGGCTACATGGTCAGCTGCCTTCAGCAGAAACTTGGAACTGATTTTGAGATATTTGGGGGTGTTTACAGCAGTAGGAGGTGGAAATCCCTCTGAAGTGCCACAGGACCCACATGCCACACTGCTCTGCGCTCTGCTGCAATCCCAGGAGGAAGGTCAGGCCCATCTGTATTAAAGAATCATCTATGGGAAAGKAGGAAAGGGTCACAGTGTCAGATTTCTCCTTTTTTTTCCCACCTCTCTGGGGCATTGATCCTGCTCCCATGACTTCAGATCTGATTTCTTCAGAYGCCTTTTTCAGTCCAGCTTCCCTTCACACCATCACACATCCCAGCCTCCTGCTCTGAGCCTACTCCAGATTCCAGTATCAGCCTGAACAAAACATAAATCAATTTTTCTCCAGGATAGCTCTCACTCTCCAGTGTTTTTAACAAAATTTTGCTATGCAATTTCAAGAGTGGAGAGAATTTTTGGCAATTTCCTTTTTTTCTCTTGGTTAGAATACAAGAATTTTACCTAACTTGTGATGCACTTCGCAATTTTTAAATCATGCAGACTTCCCATGTAGCCTACTAAAATTTTCATCCAGTTTTCACCACCTCACATCTTTATTATCAGGACCTGCCATTTCTTTTCCCACCAGTTTAGCTCAGACTTGACTGAAATGCAAAATGTCCAGCTGAAAATTCCAACGTTCATTGTCATCCAAAATAGGATAAATGGCTCCAATTTTCAAAGCTGCTCAGAAACACTAACGTTTGAAGTTCTTCATATTTAGGCAAAACTTTTCAGYRTTTCTAGTTGCTAAATTCTAAATATTGAGTTTTATTTTATTCCTTGTCAGGCTTTATTTAGAGCATTACTTTTCACTTGCAGATTCTGCCTGCTCTGAGTCAAAATCCATAGGAAAATACACTTCAGTGTCACAYGGTCTTTACTGCCTCTACTGCATGGTACAGTGGGAAGAGCATGTAGTGTGCATTGACAAATATATATGGTATAGCAAGRGACTTCACCCACAAAGGAACAGAGAGCAGAGCTTCATGGCTGTCCTGCAGCTCCTACCAGCCACCAAAAGATCCCCATTGCTCTACCAGGCAGCCTGGTGTGCTGATTGCTGGAAGACACATGCCCCACATCCCATTCTTTTCCTCTGACACACCACGCTTTTCTCTGAACTTCTTAAAAATGAAATGGTTTGCATTGTTTTAATTAAAAAAAAAAAAAAAGAGTCGATCAAGTTAACCCTAAATTAAGCCTTTTGTTTTTGCTACACAAAATGTCCACTGCTGAGAAGCTGTCCCCTCAATTGCAAAATCATTCTGATAAAAATGTTCCACAGCCTCCAGTACACCTGCCAGAATCATTACTTTTGCTATTGCTCTAATCCAAGCAACTTGATGCCTCTTTGAATTCTTTAATTTCCTTCTTTACTGTCAAACTCCCTTCCCCATCAAACCCTTAAACTGTCTCTCTTGTCCCTCAAGTCACCCACTGCAACCTTCCTTTGCCAGGCAACCTCCTTGTGATTCCCCAGCSCAAATCAACCTGCAAAGCCATCCAAACCTTTATTCCTGGCTGAAAAACCTGTTTATTATTTAGTGGCAATTAAAGAAAAACAGAAAATTACTGCTTTCAAGGAGGTTGTCAACAGTTTCAGCCAGTATTCTGAAATGGTTGGAGAAAAAGAAGTGACAAAACATGAATATATTTTTACTCCATTTTTACCAATATTTACAATGCTTAACAATATTTTTTGATTTCCAAAAATAGATGGACTATTCTGTAGACTGTTTTAAAAGCATTAAGTATGCGGTTGAATTTGTGGTTTGAAAACTTTTGGAGCTTTTCCTCATCAGAATTGTGWTTTCCAATAAGAAATATAAAAATAATATGACATGCAAGCCAAGAAAAATACAAACATAAAAATAAAATCTACAAAATACAGTCCTTTCAGCCAGGTCTGCTCTCCTTTTCCAAATCCCATGTCAAAACTTTACTTCAACAGCTACAAGAAATTGGCAAATTAACAAATACCAAGGCAAGTCAGGAAGCAGCACTTCTACGTGACTCKGGAGTATCACATTCTGATGGCAATTAATGAAAATGGCCAGACACTCCAAGGTCACCCCCACACCTTCCTTTCATTTCTTACAGTCCTACACTGTATTTTTGTCATGTTTGTAACGTTGGGTCCCCTGGATTCCAAAAGCTCCCGGTGAAATAACCTCTTTAAGATGGTGGTCTCTATGTTTGGTGGGTCATATCTGACCTGCAGTCAAGGAACACCATTCTTTGATTTCAGGCAGCTCAAGCTTGGTGGCTGCAGTTGGGCTTTGATTCTGTGCTGGGCTGCTTGCACCCAAGGGATGCCAAGTACCCTCAATTCCATTAACTTCAGTGGGAATTAGAGAGCTCAGCTGTATTTAATATTCTGCAGGGTCAGGCTCTGAAAACTTATTACCATTCTCAGTTCCCAGTAGGATGAAATTCAGCAAAGCATTTGGATTGAGATTTAACTGTAAACATGTGAACACTCCCCCCGATTTCAATATTACTATTCTCATGCTTAAAGTTAAGCATATGCCTAAGTTATGTGCTGATTTTGGGCCAAAAACTACTGTTCTCAAGGGCTACACAAGTTCACAACAGGCAAACTGCTGGTCTATAATGCCAGTTGCATAATCCATTTTTCCTTTTTTCCCAAAGGCAGACACAAGACTGTCTTTTTAAAATGGAGCGGCTGCACTGAAGAAGATGGGCCATTCTGGCGAAACACTGAGTATTTCTGTAAAGTTACTAATCTACCATTATTATTGTTATTATTACTGTTATTCCTATGTGAACACAGGAAAAGCACCTATCCCAGACTCGGAGCTTTTGCTGTTCCTAAAAGAATATAAGCCATACAGCAAAGAATAACAAACTCTCTCTACATGACAGCAAACATCAGTCTAGTGACAGATAAAAATATCCCACCCTCCCCAGAGACCCTCAGCCTCTTGTACATCTGAACCCTTCCAGGGGCAATAAAAAACAGAAGCATCTTACAGTGCACTCTGAATGTCCCCACCTCTCATCACTCCAGGGGCCAAGGAAGKCTGTGGGTTTCTGAAGAAGGATGGGCTGGCATCTCTCCTTTTCTGAATTAGGAGGGAGCTTCTCCCTTGGAGTGGTGCTGGCCCTCAGGAGACAGCAACTTGGCTAGCTCATGGCAAGGGACASATGTGGCTCCCAAGCAAATTCCTTCAGCCAGAGAAGCATCAGGGGATGTGGAGCCTGCTGTGATGGCTCTTCTCCTCTGAAAGCAAAATGCTCCTTCCTCTGGAAGGACACTGGGGCTCCAAAGCCAAGTGATAGAGGAGCTTCTCAGGAGATCTGTTGGGGCACAGAAAACAAAAAAAAAACAACAACATAACTGTGCTTCACTCTGCATTTTAGGATCCATTAAGGTTCTTATTATACCCCGCAGAGAGGAAGAATGCAAAACAAACCAAACCTCATTCAGAGGCCAGCAGGAAGGGAAGAGCTTTCGGGGCTCATTTTTCACCCACACCCCTTAAGTGTATGCAGCTCACTGCACTGGAGCCGTGTGCTGAGAAGCCATGGGAAGCAGCACAGAGGAGGACAAAGCAGAGTACRGTTCTCACTCCTCCATTGTGCAAACTGGGGCCAAGCCAGGACTTGCTGATGTGCCTCCAGGCCAGCTCCAGAGGCTGCTGAGGCTGCCYCCCTTCGACTTTCTTTCCCCCTTTAGCAGCAGGCTGTCACACTTCCTGTATCTAACTCTGGATTCTCCACTACTCYACCATCTATGAGCCTTACAATGCAATTCACTGGCTGCTGCGAAGGCACCATAAAGGCAGAACAAGGACACGTTTAAGATGGGACAACTGCATATGGACATWAACCCAGAACCTGCTATTCTCAGTCTGCATCTCCCCTTTTTGACATTTTTTCACAAGTATTTCATCACACAGTTTTTGGCACATGTGAAGCTATTGGACTGACAAGACAGCTTGTAGTATTTTCTTGGTGAGGCTGATGGGAAATGTGCCCTGCCTTTGCTTCGAGCCCTTCTAGAAGAATTATAGAATGAAAGCAACAGCATAGCCAAAATCTATAATCCCAAACAAATCTGTCTTGGCACCCTGACAGAGATATGGCACCCACTGTTAGAGAGAAGCCTTGGGTGCCACATGCAGGGCTGGCAAGACACAGGGAAAAGGAATGACCCGGACTGGTGGGCAAGGCAGAAGCGCTGACACTGAACACTCTCCTCTCTGGTCCTGGCTGGCTATGGTGGCAGGGTCTCCCAAATACTGGCACACATTCCTCCTGAGTCTTTAATTTATCTCACAGAGATGTTTCCTGAGCACCTCCACGTCCCGATTGTGTGTGCGCCCAGACCAGCAGGGGCGGTACGCCTGACAGCGGCTGMACTCGCTGTGCCTGAGAGGAGCCTGCTGTCCCAGCTGCCAGGGGCAGTCACAGGGGTGACGAGATTTGTGCCATTCTCCTGTGCTGACAGAAAGGCAGTGCTGGGGAAGGTTCTGGACACTCACCGCAACGCTGTGGAAATCGATGAGCAACAAACAGACCCAGGACTTCTACACTTTGTACATACGTGCTGGTGGCAGCAGCACGTGCTGCTGGCCTTTGTTTTGCTCCAGCGTGTCCAAGGGCCTTGCAAAGACTGACATTCTCATTGCTGCTCTTGCACGAGCGCTCGCTGCGGGATTTTTCCCCGACAGCTCTTGCCGAGGGCTGTCGCTCTGCGCATGGCCCGCCTTGGGATAGCGCGGGACCCCCGCACAGCCACCCCGCTCCGCYCCGCTCCGCTCCATCCCGGCGCTGTCCCCACCAGGGCAGCCCCCTGTGCTGCCACCTCCTGGGCGCCGGGGCTCGGGCGGCAGGGTGGCACCCTGGATCGCTCTCCCGCTCCCGTTCCCATTCCCGTTCTCATTCCCGCTCCCGTTCCCGTTCCTGTTCCCGCTTCCGCTCCTCCCGCGCGGCCGTGGGCGACCGCTTGTGGGCGGGGGTGGCCGAGCTGCAGGTGCGCGCCCGCCCCGTTCCTCCGTCCCGTCCCTTCCCGTCCCGTCCCGTCCCGTCCCGTCCCGTCCCTTCCCATCCCGTGCCGAGTTGCCCGGCTGGCAAGCGAGCGACATCTCTGCCGTGGATGCGGTGCTGACATGAAACACCCCAACATAGCGTCCTCCTTTCCAGCCAGTGCTTTTTGACGTCGAGGCTTCCTGGAGGGAAGACCCCAAAGCCCATTAATCACCTCAGGATGTCTGAGACGTGGGCAATAACACTGCAGAGAATTCAGGCCCTCTGACACTCCAGTGCAGTATCCGAGCATTTAACAATAACAGTCAACACTGCTGATGCCTGTGAARATACAGATGTAAGCCAGCTGTCTGTCAGGGTGAAAAATGTGTTTGTCTTTTCGTTATAACGTGTCATTTCCCTCTTGGACATTTGCTGTGTTACTGCCAGGATATCACGTGCTTCCAGCACAAACTCTAACCCAGGAAGATGAACCACGTTCACATGGAGAGGGGGTGTCACTGTCCTGTTTCCTCAACGGATTTTCTTCATCTGAAGCTGAACAAAACATATCTGACAYAAKTCCTTAATTTTTATTATYATTATTGAARTGATTTCCAATATCTATWTCTAGCCAAAGATAATCACAGATTTATGTATAAAAGGATCATAATAAGAAGGGTGAAAGCACAGGTGAAAGGATCATAATAAGAAGTGTGTGTGCTGGGGTTGTCAATATTGAGATTAATAAGAAGAAATGGAAGTATATATATCATGATCAAAAATTAATAGRCATAAAATATGCTTATGGTGGGATAATTGAAAGAGGACAGATTTGGATTACATATTACGATGAAATCATTTACTGAGAGGGAGATGAAGCACTGGAACAGGGTGACCAAACAAGTTGTGGATGCCCCATCCTTGGAAGTATTCAAGGTCATGTTGGATGGGGCTTTGAGCAGCCCAGTCTAGTGGGAAGTGTCCCAGCCCATGGCAGAGGGTTGGAACGAGATGATCTCTCAGGTCCCTTCCAGCCCAAAACGTTCTAAAATTCTGTGATAACTGATGATTGGCATATTAGTAGAAGAGGATGCAGATGTTCATGAGGGACCAAAAAGGGGACTTCAAGGACATGGATCTCAATATRTTCAGAGAACAGGCAGGTAAGTTTTAATGTAAAGGCATCTTATGTAAAAAAAGTAGTTAAGGAAAACTGATTTCTTTTTTTTTAAGGGGAAAAAATATTGGAGGCAAAGGCTTAAACTATTCCAAAGCAGGTGAAGAAGAAGCAATGGTAATAAACCAAAATGACTACACCACAAGCTCTTTCTTGACCTCAAACACTGGGATACACACAAGCAGTRGAAACCAAGCTATATTGMTAAAGCCAAAAAGAAGTTGTGTGAYGATAAAAGACAAAATCAGGAAGGCAAGGGCACAAAATGAGTACAAGAAGTCACTCTGTAAGAGCAAAATCAAGAAAGTACTGAAGGAAAGTTATTGAAGGGMGATATTCAGAAGGCCCAAAGCTCTTTTGCTTCAGTCTTCATTGAAAATAATTACTAGATTGGGTATCTTAAATAGGGTACAGCAGACAGAAGCAAGATCTCCTGCTAGAGTATGGGAAGAAAAARCAAGGGAGTGTTACATAAATTAGAGCCTTTCAGATCAGTCACACCTCTTACTCCAAAGTATCTGGCTARAGTGATCTCAAATTGCTACTGCTTGCAAATACACTGCAAAAACTTGCAKAGTTCTGGTGAAGGGCAAGAGGAGGGAGAAGGCTAAGAAACATTCCWGTCTCTAAAAGAGCAAAGCTGGAATTGTAGCCGCCATCAGAACAAGTAAAACTAATTCATAAAAACCCAAAAGTTAATAATGCAAGTAACAGCACCATGGATTGCTCCAGACTACACTGAATCAATTTGAATTATTTCCCTCTCTGACACTGTAATAGACCTCATGGATGGATGAAAAGAACTAATAAACATTGGTGTAGTGCGATTTAACAAGATTTTTGACACTTCCACATAACTGAAAGACAGAGACATGGTCTAGGTAAAATCATTATTGTGCAAATGTAAAAACTGATGGAACAGGGCCCTCAGACAATATTTAAGCATTAACTTACTATGAAAATGGTGTTCTTTAAGGGTTTGTCCTGAGCTTAGCAACATCTGTCCTGAATGTTGTATATTGAAAATTTCAGTGTGTGAAAARCTGCAGGACAGAAAAAGCAAATTGGGGAAATGATCTGACAAAGAGATAGGAAGTTGTTCTGTTTGGATATGTTAACCTAGCCAGGAATAACCACCAGGACAGGTCAAGGATGGATGGTTCTCTGAGAAAGATCTTGTGCTTCTGGCAGATCATAAATGAGCACAGGTCAGCAACACCTTATGGCTGCTGACAGAGGCTGTAGTGAACTCCATGACCAGGTCTTTACTCTCAAGGCAGAGCAGCACGACTCCTCTCAGCATGAGCCAGGCTCTGGCTCAAACAGCGCATGGGTCTGGGGTGTGTGTGAGACCACAGAGCAATGGTTATGGAGGGACATCTGGTGAGGYCAAAAAGCATCCAAAAACTATATAAAGCTGTCAGGGAGGCAACTATTGCAGTCTGGCTGGCTCTTTTTTATGTTGTAATGCMGTTCTGCTGTCACCCTGATAAGCACTTTTAACCAAGAGCTTTTTGTATCTCGAGAACAATTTAAGCAATGTAGGAGCAAGCAGAGACAATCTATCAGCCTCAATGGAGATGTTGTCTGGAGACCAGTACAAGTAAAAAAATAGATTTCAGTTTTGTTGCCCAGCAGACCTGATTAAGAGTGTAAATACATGTAAATGTCTTTGACAAGGACAACTATCTCTGATCTGTTTCAATTCATTTTAGTTCAAGGAGGAGATAATTCCCCCTGGAATCYAAATAGCACAGATTGCTTAGGCTCCATGACAGCCTGGATGGAGGAGGTGGTGTTGGGGTAGCTGGCTGCTCTGTTTTATTTTTCAGAAGTCAGAGAGAAATTATCTTGACATTCCTGAAAGGAAAAAGTTGCCAGAAGTTTCATGAGAGATTTTTCCTTTCAGTGAGAGTAAAATCTTTTTTTAATATGCCGCATTGTCACACAAAATGAAAATCTGGAATTTCCAGACATTTCTGGTGGTCAGTTAGCTCCTTCTGAARCTGCTTCCTCTATTAAAAAGAAAAAATATCTTCAAAGATTGTAAGAATTATAACCTCCTCAGGGGTGGAGGCCTGGAACACAGACATTGCATCTCAGAGGTCCAAATTTGCCTGCTTAGTCCCTTTAACTTCCACTGACACATCAGTGTCCTGGTGCTACAATTGCCTTTGGAAATGTTTTTCTGACTTATTTTGTCTTACCCATACAAGAAAACTGCTACAAAGGTAGGTGTGAGAATCTAATTTTCAGAAACAGTATRGGGAAAGTTACTTGTTTGTGTCCTTGCCCATCTGCTCTGCAGTATTCGTGGGACCTAAAGCAGTGTTTCCACTCAGTTTCTATGGTTTAATAATCATCAAATTCTCATACAGAATCTGTGGCCTGAGCCAAGTTTCTCCATTAACCAGACTGAAACATCTTTGCTCCTGAGATGGAATAAGATCAGATTCATTAAGTCCAGCGTAGCCATAAGGAAAATATATAGATATTTATTTGAAAAGAAAAAAGCTTCAAATTTCTTCATCCCAAATAATTTGTTCCTGCTAAATATCACGTGTTGCAAATGCCTGCAGTTCATAATAGTTTTATGAATCAGTTTGGGAAAACTGATTAATGCAAGATGGGCTACATGGCATGAACCAGGATACCAGAGAATGGTATGACAGGAAACTGTGCTGGGGATTTCAGGTTCTGATGATACTTAGGTAAATGCTAACATGAAATCCACCTAAAAATCAATAGAATAACACACCTCTTCAAGCAGAACTTTTCTCCGGTGACTTATTTGCTAAACAATATTTGCCTTGGATTTTCAATGGTCTAGAATATTTTGAGTTTGACTAAGGCATAAAGTCATAAAATAGTAAGTTTCTTATTTTCATTTATCCTTCATACATCTTTAACCTTTAATATTAATCACAGGATAGATAAGGTGAAAAATGKAATTCAAAGTTTCATATTGTATTTTTGCCAATTTTTTTCCCTGTAATATATCCAGAGAAGTTGCACTTTGATATTTAGGTCATTTCAAGATTTTATTTTTATCTTTATAGGAAATGGAATATGCATACTGTGCTTTGCCTTTTTCTCGTAGATTTTTTTTGGCAGTGGTCCTCAGGACAAATCTTTTCTATCCTAAATGTGCTAAACTGGAGTTCTCTGCAGTGCCATAGAGCAATGGTACTTCTTCACCRTGGTCCTTGTGCTAAGCATTGATCCCAAACAGAACCAAAAAGACAGTCTAATTATCCAAAAAAATTTAAAAGAGATAATGTGTCTGATTCTACTCCAGAAGCATGGATGTAGCACCAGAAGAAATCAGCTATGAATGTTATTAGATGGAAGAAAATTTCCTGAATATTAAGTTATCAACACGTAACAGCTGTTTCATGAATTTAAAAGCACAAGGAGCAAATATTTGAAGTTTCAACCTGCCAAGGAGTTGGATTAGACCCTTAAGATAATTTCAATTTTTTTTTCCTAAGCATATATTTTTTATTTTAACATATTGTTTTATTCTAAGTTATGGCAAAGAGTAATTTCTAAAGAAGAAATGCCCACATATTGGGCATTGTATATTTAGTAAAAAGCATTATGGTCAGCTATCAATAATTTGGGAAGCAATCAACCTGAACATATTCTTTCTTAATTGAGTCCTTTTCTTTTGAATCTACATATAATGTAAATATACATAAAATTATAGATAATTTAGAATTTCAAGACATCTTTAAACAATTTTCACAGATGCTGCATTAAAGAGGCATCCTCTCTTACATGGAAGAGCAGCCCTGTGAAGTTGCCCCYGCTGTGAGATGACAGAATTCAGGTGCTCCAAATCCCACTCACACACTTTCTTCACAGGCCTGGAAAGCTGCTCAGTCCTTCAGTGGACACCTTAGAATGCTCTTTAGACTTTTGAGCAGAGGAAAAGCACAAGTTAAAAGTGGTGATAATTGTTGCTGTTTGGGGGCAACAGCGTGTCCAGGGCTGAAATTATGTCAGCGTTTGGCGGTAGAGTTGCAAAAGTGCAATTGCTTATGCTTATCACTGTTTGTAGAGAGAGTAATACAAAAGAGAAAGGGCCCCCATCTCTCCAGGGGACCTCAATACTCACCCTTCCCACTCCTTAAAGAGAAACAAGTGTGATAGCAGGGGAAATTAAAATCCAGAGTTGTCAACAGCCTTCTTTACTTGCAAAGCTATAGTTGTGCATAAGCAAAGACATTAACTCTCTCTTGCACAGACCAACAGCTTTCTGCAGGCTTCATGTTCCAAAGCATTCATAGGCACTGAATCAGGGTGGGCCTCAGCAGAATGAATAATTACCCAAAATCATGCCATTTTCAACACTGACAAAGCTTCGTTAGTGCTTGCTGAAGGAAGATGCTTCTGAAAAGGGAGAAATGGTCTCCAAGCTGTCCCATTGGCAAAGGACTAACCATTTATAGGGTCAGTACTTCTCCAGGTACTGCCTCTATGACTTTAAGTCAGCTGAAGCTCRACTTCTTCAACAGTACTGACCAGGCTTCATTATATATCCATTAGCAAGGGGTAGAGATGGCCAGTGTGGCTGRAAATCGGGCATTAATCTCCTTGTGCCTCACCTTCCCCTCACTAAAAACAGCAGTGGTATCTCCCCAAGCATGAAAGCTAAATTCACAGGAATGGGGTGAAAAGGGCTGTTTCAGTCCAGCACRGAGCTCTTTTCCTTTCCCTGGGAGAACTGCTGCCCAGCAGCTCCTTGCATTAGCTGCAGCCACACAAACATGCATTGTCAACCCTCAACCCCAGCCTAGCAGCAGCATCCAAGAGCTCAGTGTGGAGCAGCTCCAGGCCCTTCAGCAGTTTGACAGCTTGTGCTGTTTCACAGCTCCATGCTGTTACCCCAAGCCAGCGGATTTAAAGCTGGTTTAGCATTTGTGGGTGACAGTACCACCCCGTGTTACTGCTTCAGCATAAGCATGACCCTGGAAAAACAAAGCCTCCCATCTCTCCCACCGACCAGATGACCTTGAGGCACGGGCCCCACATGGCCATGGCTCTCTCACTGGGATCAGAGTCCATTGTGCTGTGTCAGGAGCCYGCTGGCAGCAGCACMGGGTGTCACTGTCAGGYTGCAGTCACCYGCAGCTTTCCAAAGGAGCAGCATCCTCTGAAAATGCCAAAGGCTGTAATTTGAACACTGCAAACTGCAGGGCCTCAGCTATAAGGGAAACAGCAAAGCAGGAAGAATGACCATCTCTGTGCAGATTATGAGAGATAGATTACAGTCAACTGGAAAAAAAAATCACAGAGCAACAGAGAGGTGGCTGGAAACCTTGGAAAAAAACCCAATTCAACAGAACATCAGTATTTTGAGAGTCCCAGCCAGGAAGCAGGACACAGATACCATGCARTAAAGTGCTGCCAGACATGTTGGTTATTGATTTTTCTGAAGATCCCACCTGAACTGAATGTGTGGACTGAATCCCAATGAGAGTCCCAGATGGAGTAGGCAATTGTGGAGGCAATGGACWTATTACTCTTTAGAACTCAAGGGACCAAGATAGGTTTTTACAAGCAGCTAAAACGAAGAAAGGGATCATATGGGAAGGTGCTAGGCTCCTATTGTTTCCGGACACAAGTCCTATAACCCAGGGCAAAAGGGAAGAATTAACTGTGGTTAAAAAAAAATAAAAAGAAAAAATATATATTTGAGATATAAAATGTGTCTGCATCAGTTTTTCTGGCTTGCCAAAGTGTACAGTTCACACAGTGAGAAAACCAGCATCTTTGGGGAGCAGAGGCAACAGAAGTTGCTGTCAAAATCATTGGAGACAAAGAAACTCTGCAACTCCTCTCAAATGTGCTGGGTCCCAACAGTAGGGAACTGAATACTGGCGCCAAGTGGGAGTACAGGAAAAGCTTATTTCATTTTCCTTTGTCTTTGTTTTATGTCCTGTAGCCAGCGCTACCATGCTAACATCTGAGTATTTAAAAGTACCTGCAACTGCTGCCAGGAGTTTTAGGGTAAGCATGTCCAGTCCATCACAGAACTGCATCTGGCACAGGTATGTGTGGTGGGTGCAATTGCTGTGCAAACACCACAGGTATGATTATCTATTTTGGCACTTTCATCCATGTCCTGACTGTTTTTAATGCATAAYAAAACAATGTCAGTAATGTCAGAGACCCCTGGCTTTTGCAGCAGGGATGAGTCCAAGAGCCCAGACAGTGTCTGCTTGGTACAGCCTCAAAATTAGCCTTGATCAACATCAGCCTAAGTGCCCTGACAGGTTTTGATTTCAGTGTCTGTCCTCCTCTCTGGAGACCTGAGGGTTTTCAAAGGGGAAGAACATGACTGCTCTCCCTTCCCAGGGTATTTTGCCTGTGGAGGAATAACCCCAAATACCAGCACAGGCTGGGGCTGACCTGCTGGAAAGCAGCTCTGCGGGGAAGGATCTGGGAGTCTTGGTGGATGACAAGCTGGCCATGAGCTGGCAGTGCCCCTGCAGCCAGGAGGGCCAGTGGGATCCTGGGGTGCATCAGGGACAGCGTGGCCAGCAGGTCAGGGGAGGTGATCCTGCTCCTGTACTCAGCCCTGGTGAGCACACATCTGGAGTGCTGTGTCCAGCTCTGGACTCCTCAGGACAAGAGAGACAGGGAGCTACTGGAAAGGGTTCAGAGGAGGCCATAAAAATGTTTAGGGATCTGGAACATCTCTCTCATGAAGAGAGACTGCAGGAGCTGGGCCTGTTTAGTCTAGAGAAGGAAAGACTGAGAGTGGATCTCATCAATACATAAATATGTCCAAAGAGGGGCCCAAGAGGACGGTGCCAGACTCTTTTCAGTGGTGCCCAGTGACAGGAAGAGGAGCAATGGCCATAATCCACAAGAAGTTCCACCTCAATATGAGGAAGAATTACTTTACATTGAGGTGGCCGAGCACTGGAACAGGTTGCCCAGAGAGATCRTAGATCTCCTCTCTGGAGTGGATCTCCTCCCTGGAGTCCCTCACTCAGCCACCGTGCTTGAGCTGTTGGCTGGACCCCCTGCATCTAAGGGGGAATTGCTTCAGCTGCTTTATTTTATGCTTCTCCACCTCTCTCCTGGCATGTCTCCTTACATGCAAAAGCACTTCTCAAAGTCTGCCAAGAAGTTTGCCACTGTAGCTGCTGCTTCTCAAAAAACCCAAGGAGCCACTAACCCTCCCTTCCCCTTTTTCTGGTCCATACATCCTCCTCCTCCTCATAGCAAGAAACAAGCCAGAAAAGCAGACGCATTTTTTGATGCTGATTCTGATGCAAATGTTCCTATCTGTGGTAGTAATGCTCCATCATTAGGGGCTGGACTCATGCCCCCACTTCATGTGAATACTTTCAAATGTGTAGAACCAAAGTAGGAAGAGAGCCACTTGCTAATAATATCCATTGAAATACACTACCATTTATAAGAAAATAGCCTTCTGCTATTTTCTTCCACAAATGAGATTTGCTGCCAGATTATGGTGCAGTAATGAGCGACGAAGGAAGCTCCCATGCAAAGARAGGCTTAGCCAGAAAATAAACAAACAAATGAAATAAATAAAACGCCATCCCACATTGGATGAAGTTGTACTGCCACCTCAGGTTACCATCTGTTTCTACTTTGATTCCARTGTTTCTTTCAACCATTTTGTCTACGACTTATGAGTTCAGCTGGCGGCTGTTGTTTCTAAACACAGTGGGGCCCCAGGAGAACCAGAATGCCCCATTCTCCTGGCCCCAGATCCTGGGATATGATCTAGGAGAAAAAGAAAGAAGGAAGAAGATAATGAGAGGGTAAAGAAGTGAAAGAAGAAAGAGAGAGAAAAAGAAAGAGAGAAGAGAGAAAAAAGAAAAAAAAAAAAGAAAAAAAGAGGAAAGAAAGAGAGATTCTTCCCACTATCCTACTTTATTCTATTCTCTTTCTTTTTCTTTTTAAAACAGCTCCTCAGTTTGGAGGGATATTAAAAATAGAAGAGTGTTAGATTTGGCAATAAATTAATGTCCAGATGAAGGGAAAACAATTACAAATTGGAAACAGATTTATTCACACTCAGTGTATTAATGAAAAMGTAAAAAAAAAAAAAAACTAAACTGGGTATACTGTGTGGAAAAAAATAATGGCCCAGCAGGTCTACTTTTTATTAACAACTCATCAGTAAGCAGGTTGTAATTCATAACAAAGAATTTACCCCAAGGAACACCACAGGACTGTGAGCTTTTTAGTTTCCTAAGAAAATACATATGTTGTTCCACTTGGTTTCCTTTCAATAAAACCCACCAGTTAGCACTTCATTTTCGAGCTGTTCTGACAAATCAGGTGAGTTAGCTTTGTAGAAAAAACAGAAGCCAACTTTTCAGCTGAGAATTTTAGGGAATTTTTTAATAACTTAAATAAATTTCCCAAACGGCAAGGAAGTATGATAAAAGGCTGTGAAATGAATTTGTTTGGAACAGCTTAAAAGAATTTTTTCTTTTAATTTGCTTCACTAATTTTTCCTGAGGAAATATTTAGGGATACATCCCTTTACTGCTAAGGTATGTGTTTGAGACAAAARGAATTTTTATGATTTTTGTTGTGTTTTTATAGTGTCTTGAAACCTGATTAAAGATACTGATGAAAATCTGCCCACCAGTTTGCAGCTACGTGCAAGGCCTGAAGGAGATTGAGGCACCCAGAAATCAGTTTTGTGAAGGTCACTCTAATATAAAATAAAATCCAGTATTTTTTTCCTTCAGCTGCCCCTACTACCTACACTCAGAAAAGCTCTCTTCTCTTGAAAGAAAATAGCCAAGAAGGCAAGTAGGAAACTAGAGAAAATTATATGAAATAAAAAAGAAAGGAAATGGAACTGAGGTGCAAAATTGGTACAGATTTAAATAAATCACTCCAGTTTAAATTAYTTTGTGCTGGTCAGACATGCACCATGCACAGCCTGGGCTCTCTAACAGACCTGCCACAGGTGCCAGGGGTTCCCAGTTCCACCAGTGTCTGTTATACCTGAGCAGAATTCTCCATTCAGCCATTTTTCAGAAGAAAAAGAGCAACTTTCCCACTCTTTTGCCAGCCTTTCTGCTTGGTTTGGTAGAGCGGAGGTGTAGTGCAAGGCTCCAAGTGGTCACTGAGAGCTTTCCCTCAACTTGTTGCTTATCACTGAAGGAAAAGGAGATACCTGCTCCAGGATTTCCAAGCATTATACTGAAACATGATTTGAGATGCAGAGGAGGCTCTGTTCCTGGTTATTTATCATTCTTGAGTTGATTAGAGAGAAACACAGAAAAAAAACAAGGAGTATTAAGGAGCACAGAACTTACATGGAAAGACTCATTATATTCAACAACATATGTACACTGAGTAAATGCAATTGAAATTTAATTCTAAACCTTCTCCAAAAGGAGAAATAATTGTAATTGAGAGTGAACTGTTTCTCTTGCATCTAATGTGTCCCTGATGACCATCACTCCCCTGGGTGCAAAGGTCTCAGTGGAAGAGATGCACACAATTTCAGAAATAGTGAGACATGGGAGCGTGCTGGTTCTCGTGTCACTGCCATGGCTGTGTATGTCCCAAAAGCAGGTACATCAAGTGGCTAAAGTTTCTGTGACACACATGTAGGTTATAAAGCTCATATTGATAAACCCAGGAAGGTTCTCAACCCCAGCTTGGTCTTTTAGGACTGACTTTTCATAGAGATGTTTAAAGCAGTTTAATGTGGTAGAGACTGTATCTGAAGATAAAACTAGGACATTTCTAACGCAGCACTCTTAGGTCTTTACCTCCAGACCCACTTTGCAGGATCCAGCTGCAGAAAAGGACCAGCCCATCTTGTCAAAATCAACCTATTACTGTGGCTGCTGGGCTGGAGTAGGACTTGGACATTGACATTTCCAAAGCACTTAATCTGAGAAATGCTGGTCAGGCAAGTGGTTAATGCTCAGAGACCTCAGCAGCAGCATACAAAGGGAAACAACCAACTCTCTCTTCCATTTCAATAGATACAGACCACGGCATTCTCCATAATTAAAGACAGTGTAAGTGCTTAAGGATGCAGCTCATAGCTTGGGAAGTGTTGGCAGCTGAAGCATTTAGGCACATGAAATCACTGCAAGATTAAAATACTTGTTGTGTTCATCCACTTTTAGCCAATCTCCAATTTGTAATCTGTCCAGAAAAAAATGAGATCATATATCTGCTACTCAAATTATTTTCCTATCTGCCAAAGAATGCTTCTGGGAAGGGTTATTCTTCCCAGCAGAAATGTAGGAAATAAGTTGGAAAACATTAATTCATATTAATAAAAAAGGCCTGTGAAGACAACAGCTGTTTGATCCTTAGATAAACTGTAGACAGTTTTCACTATTTAAGTCATCATGAGTGATGTACTGTAGGCTTAGGGAGAAAAAAAGGAGCCAAGAAAAAGAGAGAAAAGAAAAAAGTCTGGAGAAAATATTTACTTGCATACTTTTCCTAGGAAAATAGAAATGTAGCTAATGAAACAGACTTGTTAGGAACTCCGTAGCACTCCCTGAGGGATCTGCAGGAGATACTTTCCACCTACTCCAAAACTCACATCAGCAGTAGTGGTTGGGATTTTGAGAGGAGACCCTCATGGGCAGGAGCTTTGCAGACATCAGCAGAAATATGGATTTTGGGCTGGAGGATGGCAGTCGTGCTGACGTGGCAGCCACTGATATTTGAAAGGGCAGCTGCCCAGCCAGGAGTCGAGCTGCAGTGGTGACCATGCCGGGGGAGCCAGGAGCTGCAGGCAGCCAGTGGGGTTGGGGTGTCCACATCCAAACAGAGCTAATTCAAACTCATGAATTAGCTGATTGTCCTGCCCCCTGTGAGGGGCTGTAGGTTCTTTTCAAGGTGGGCAGTGCTCTCAGGCACACTTTCACATCCCATCCTCTGCTGCATCATCTTTCCCTGTTCCCAGAGGACACTCCTCAGTAGCACCATTCCATTATTGAAAAAGAAAACAGAGATTGGCACGTGGTTCCAGCTCCAGTGCAGACGTGTACGACGTGATGATGGACACAGCCCCTTGGCTGCTGTCCATCGCACTTTGTCCAGGAAAGGGATCTTCTCAGCTATGTCTGCCCTGCTGTGGAGGATACAAACACCAAAGAAAGGAGACTTTTCCCAGGTCACAGCCAGGAAAGAAGGTGGCATAGTGCTGTGGCTTTCTCCAGCCTAAGCCCCAGATGGAACGCATGGGTAGCAGGAAAGCTTGCTCACTCTGAGCCCTGACCTCTACTTCTGCTGGTGAAACCAGTCTGGGTAATTTCTTTGTGGTTTTTTGACCTGATTGCTCTGGATACCACATTGGATGTATGTCTCATACATCCTAAGTTTATATCAAATGCAAAAATTCCAGCTTAGGGGTTGTTTTTTCCCCATAAATAGTATTTATTCCCTGAGGTCCCCATGTAATTCCCTTTCCTGAATGCTCAGCAGATGCTGGGGTTCACTGCAGATGCTCACCCGGGGGGTGGATCAGGGGACATGAGGAAGCCTTTGGGAGGCTTTTTGATAAGTGTTTGTCAGTGGAACAGACTCCTCACTGTGGCTCCCATTTACAAGCTTCTTAAACTAGCTTCTAAACTAGCTTTTAACAAAGAAAATGTGTCAAAGTACCAATAAAACTGCTCTAATAAGCCCTCCATAGCAAACTCCTAATTGAAGCTCATAAAGAGAGCTCTAAACAGTATTTAAAGTGCAAAGAAAACATATTGGTCCTCAATGCAAACAAGTAGATGTGGTGCTGATGCTTTTTATTTGACCAACATGAAAGCTGCAGAACACAAAAATGTAGGTGTGGGATGTGTGTGGTTAGAGAGCTGCTTATTGGACTTACAGGCAGGTTTAAAACCTCTCCTTCAACAAACAGGCAGCTCAGCTCCAGCACATTCAACCTGCCCAGGAACCCACACAAATGCCTCTTTCACTTGTACCCTTTCCCACACAAGTGCAGGACAGAGCAGGCACGCATTGCTTTGACTGTTTACTGATTTACTTTTGTATTTCAGCTACTGCAAATTGTGCTTCTCCTCTCAGTGCTGTTATGCMTCAGTTTAGACTCTCAATATTAGCATAAAAACTGAAATTACTCTGCATCCCATTCAGGGCATGCAGTGACTCTGTGCCTCCTGCTGAAAGCATCTGGAGGGCTTTTARCAGTCCACTGTGAGAGCTTCCCCATGAGTGATAGTGACAAGTGTCCTCCAAATCTAGAGGTTTCTCTGTGGCCTAAGGTAAAAGAAGCACACACAGATGTTAGAGGAGGGAGAGGGAAAGGAAAATATGTTTGAGGATGGTTTAGCTTGGCAGAGAACAAAGCAACTCATGGCAACCCATCTCACCCCACTGCAACTTCTAAAATATATTTTCCTCCTAGTTGAATACCCAGCTATGAGCTCYACAGAATGATTTTCCCAACAAAAAGTCATTTCTTTGCTCTTCCAATTGCTGCAGTGCCTGTTCCCACTGAAAGCAGTAAAATTATGATGGCAGGGTTATCAAATGTCCTGCTGGACAGGGCAAACCCCAGGCTGTGTTTGACTCAGGAGGTGCAGGTACCATTCAAGCACATCAGGGAGCTCCAGCCATGCCTTCAGTGTGCGTGGCTTCCCTGGGGGGCAGGGGGAGGCAGATGGAGCAGCCACATGTGGAGGGGAGCGGGGGTGGGAGTCAGTCTGGTGGGGGCAGGGAGTTAAAAATACCATGGGATGAAATTTTGGGATCAAAGGAGAGGAAATAATAGACTTTGAAGATGAGGAAGGAGGGAAAAGGAAGACTTAGAAGACACCATTAAAYTAAAAGTCTTTTGRAAAAGCACTCAAATTTTGTACAGCRTATTTGTGCTGTGAGGCCGATGTACCTGGTGGTGGTGTTTCCCCATCTCTGCCTTCCTCAAGCTCTTTTTAAGGAAGAGCTGCRTTAAAATCCATTGTGCTGCTGATGAAACACTTTGTGGTTTTGCCTCAAGTAATTCACTGGTCTCCACAAAAACTAAAGGCGTTTTTTATAGGCAAAAGCTGTCATTTCACTGTGCTAAGCTGTTTCTGCCATAAAAAAGGTGTGATTTCACTTCCTGCACATGTGTGAAAATTTAGGATGTGTTCCAGTAGAAAAGAACATGTTGCCACATGAAAAGCTGTGTTTTTAACAGCATTTGCAAAATCTCACCCCTGACCAAATTTGTCAGTTCTCACAGAATCCTGCAGACCAGACCATGACTTGTTTTTCTGTGAGTGCACAGAAGTGTTAAAATACTGCAGTGATGAGAAAAACAAAGGAGATGGAATAGAAGAGGAAAAAGAAAAGTAAGGGAGGGGAGGGCAGGG
>NW_026623236.1:7125462-7134152 GCF_030028575.1 Malurus melanocephalus
AAAGGAAAGGAAAGGAAAGGAAAGGAAAGGAAAGGAAAGGAAAGGAAAGGAAAGGAAAGGAAAGGAAAGGAAAGGAAAGGAAAGGAAAGGAAAGGGAAAGGCCCCATGTATGCAGGGACTTGACACGATTGTACATGTGGAATTTACAAAGACTTTCAGTGGTAAAAAGATCATCTACCTCAGATGAGGGTATTGTCCTGGAAGATTAAGACTCCCTTAGCCTTCATTCAGCACAAAAGGAGAGCTCTGAGACCTTGTGGGACTGTGGTATGCTAGAGGAGGAAGGGAGGAGTTCTCCCCTGAGGCACACTGCCCACCTAAGGGATGCTGCAAACCTCCTGTGGCACCCAGAACCTGGAGGAGAGAACAGCAGGTTCAAGTGAATGTTGGCAAGACAAACAAATCTGAAAGTTTCCCTAAAATCAGTTACATTCTTCTTGTGAGGCTGGATTCAAAAGTCTCTCCATGCACTGAGAGCCCCGGGCTAACTAAGACTGGGATGCATCATGTGGAATAAGGTTAAGAAAATAAATGGTTGATGAAAGCTCTCAGGCCACCAGTACATCCTATGAAATCATACTAAGACCTAAATAGTTTCTCATTTTCAGCTACAAGTGTAGAAATATTAAAACACAAAAGGCTGATAAAATTATTTGACTACTGAAAACTGAACACTTCTGAAGCAGAGAATCTAATGCAGCTGTTTTATCCATATTGCGTAAAAAAAAAAGGAACAAAAAAAGTGAAATGGGAATTTTAGACATTTATTTACTTCAAAGCAGTCTTGTTCTGTGCCATACCCATGTTCTACATATGGYCTCCAGTATATTCTTCAATCCCTTGCCAGCACTCAGATGCACCCAATAATGCTTTGTAATGTTTCACTGGGAAGTTTAAGAAATTATTTAAAACACTATCAAAGGTCCAAGGCACTGCAATGAAATTCACCAAAATCAGCAAGTTGAAATTGTRAGTCTTAATAAAAACTAAAGTCAACAGAGAGCTCTGGATCAAGCTGTGAATTAGCTCTTCAAAACAGGTGCAGAACAGGGCTGAAGTCAATTAGACCCACTCAGGCTTGGCCAATTAGTCATTCTTTTGATCTCTCAATCTATCTGAAAAGAAAAAAATGCTCCTTTTTACTCACTGCTTTACCTACAGGAAAGGGGCATCCTCTCTTAGTGTTGAAGCAGAAAAACTTCTCTGGACTTCTTTTCTGTTCCACACATTATTAGGGTTTCTGCAAGAGGGCAGGTTTGCAGATGCTCTGATGGAATACTGAGGAATGGGTKCCTGAAGGGCACAGGGGGCAGAGCTCCAGGATATTGAAGGAGTGACATCTGATATTAAATCAGCATCAGCATGAAATGGCACTGGCCTGGGCTCAGTGATGAGGCACCTAAACTTCACACACCACAGCCAGGGAGCTCATCCTCAGCAAATGCACATGGAGAATGAGCTGGGATGGGTCCAACAAAAAAATAAAATAAAAAAATAAAAAAAAAACCCAACAAACAACAACAAAAAAAAAAAAAAACAAAAAACAAAAAAAAAAACCCCAGCACAAAAAGCGTTGTATAAACAGGCCAAGCTTTATGACTGGAAATGACATGGAAAAGAGCATGAAGAAGTGGATTCAAAGGAAAGGTACAGGATTGTCCTGATGAGCCCCTCAGAGTTCACATCTCCAGATACAGTCAAGAAAATCACCCCAGCTTCCCTCCCCATCACTCCCTTCCCAAAACTGCCTGGCATAGCATTCCCAGCTCCTCAGGGAAACCCTCTCTATCAAAGTAAGAGTRATTAATTCCAGCTTTGCAGGTGGAATATTCTTTTTTTAACAAAGTTGTGTCTATCTTACAAGGTAAGTAGTTATATCCTATACGTTATTCTTATCCTATGAGAGAATAAAGAAGTTATCCTGCTATTGTTAAGTTAATGGAGAATTGCTATTTTAGACTAGCCAATCCTGCATGCTCAGACAAGGTCTGAGACCTTTAATAGATAAAATCAACATAAATGTGTTTCCTAAAGTTAAGCTAAAGTAGGATTATTTCTAGTAACAGACATAAAATTTTGTATTCAGACACAAAATACAGCCTGCCTCCCTGAAACTGTTGGTAAGAACTACAGAATAATTTCCTGTACCTTGGCATAGTTGTGTGTACTCAAAACCACACAGACCTGTAACTTCAGACCACAGCTCTCCCTGCGGAGAACAAAGCACTGGATGTCTTGAGGATGGCACCAATACAATATTGGAGGCTCAAGCTGCTGGATACAAGCCAAAGAACATAAATTAAGAAACATTTTGCAGTCCAAATATGTTGGAAACTGTATGCAGAGCTGACCCTTTCTAGGGTGATTTGAAAAGCACATGGTTTTAAATTATTTTGGTGGATTAGGTATTTCACTGAACTGTCTGCTTTAGCAGGTTCTAATTAAATTTCAAAGAATAAATTCTGCCATGTTTTTTAAATATTTTCAATATTTGTGTATTGTGGAATAGAGTGGAAAACTTGGCCCTACTGACATCAGTAGGAGTTTTCCTTTTGAAAATTCATGTTTACTTCTAAAATGGCAGGATTTCATCCTTGAGAAAATACTTCTATATTGAACAAACATGGTACAACTTKTCTTCCTACTAAAGGACTCTCGAACTTAAAAATACCTTTTTTCCAATAAATACACTTTATGTAAGGTTCTTTAGAACTGAGGAGACAGAAGCCACAGAAACGCAATAAAATTTCCATATTCTTTCCCCGTATTCCATATTCTTTGGTTGTAGGAAAGCTCTCACGCAGTATCCACTGAACCTAACAGTCTCATCATTCAGTTTTATTTCTCTGTGCACCCAACCCTGACAAGACTCMATGTGAAATACACCTGACCCTGCTAATCTGCAGTTAACATATCCATTTTTGGAKAAGCTGGAGCTGGTTCAGTTGCAGTAGGCTGGTTGCTAATGCATCCTTCAAACGTGTTTGTGTTTCTTCCCTGACAAAGAATACCCTGGCCYATGCCACACAGAAAGGAGAAGAAGGCACAGCAAAGTGGCTTTGTGACAGCACAGCTGGCCATGGCCCTGCTCTCCCTTCAGCTGTGCCCACCTGTGGGATGTGGTGGGGTGGGTGAAGGGGTGGCTGGTTGCCAGCTGGAATAGCCCCCTTGTCCTTTGTCCCATACCATGGTKGTCACAGGGGCACCAGGAAAAACATGCCACCTTCCCTGCTGAGTCAGCAATGACTCATGCTCTTGTCACCTGCACTTTACCACTCCAGAAAGAAATTTTACCCAGTCACTATGATTTACAAGCAAATGAGAGGCCAGTGAGATTGTCTGCTGGCACTCTGCCCTAATTCATCTGCAGACATCTTCCTTTGCATTGAAGAAGTCCTGTATCTTCGGACTTGTGTGCCAAAAATGTGAGTAACCTGTTATGTCTCTGGGATAACTTTGGAATGCTATCAGGAGRGTACTGGGTCTCCTGTGATCTGACCTGATGCCATAGTACTTGGCTGCACAATTCCTGCTGGCTTTGGTCAAACCCTTGTGACTCTGCTGAGGTCAGAGAATCCACAGGCACATCTCCAGTGGTCCTAGGACCAGCTGTTTTGTTGACTCTGGCATGTTTTTATGTGCAGATGCACAGAAAGGCCAGAGCCACACGATAGTTTGAGTACACAAGTTTCCACCATTTGACCCAGGAGGTCTGAGCCCAAAATTCATTTCCTCTAAACTGCACTGACCGTGAAGTCTTTGTGTGCCAATATTTCCTGCAGTTCAAACCACTGGGCATCCAAGTGCCTGCTGCTAAAGGGAGTGGGAAGGAAGAACAGTCCCTGCTCTGCTATTAGGGATCAAAACTCTCCCTATCYATAAAACATTTCTCTCTGTGTTTGGGGATACAGATGTCCTCCTCTAAACTGTTGCTGAGTAGGAGGCAGGAATGTTTCTCACTGATATGAGAGGCCGGCAGGCAGAGCCAGTAGCCCCCAATGCCAGGAGCACTCAAAGGGTTGGTAACTGGACTGAGCAGCTGAACCTGCAGCTCCTGAGTCTGCTCACCATGAGGGGCAGAGATCATCATGATCCTCATCTGAAAACAGGCTGTCTCCAGCACTGCTCCAGGGAAGATGTAGCGTTGCATATTTCAATATTCAACTGGGGTTTTTCAGTGCCCCCAGAAAAATTGAATTGTGGTGGGAAAAGCTACTTAGAAACAGCAACAATTATTCAAAACCTGAGAGAAGGCAGCTCGCTTTTTTCCTCTATTTTTCTGGTACTCACAATCCTGAATTGTTTATGAGCTTGTGTATAAACTGGTGGCAGACACAGCTGTTAGCACTGTCAGGGCAGCTGCCACTTTGCAMATGTCCCCATTTGCAGGAGTTGGTGTAGAAACATCTCCCCATCCCTGAACTTGTAGATGGCCTGAAAGGTGGAATTGAAATAAGAAAGCAGTCTAGATAATTTGTAAAACAATTGTCTGTCTTTGCTGTTGCAAGCTGTACTTCCACTGAGGGTTTTATCAATATAMACATTTCCTAAAAGCTGCTATACTGCAGTCTGACATCACTGCATCAGCAGAAGTCTCTGCACAGACTCAGTCTCAGAAGCAGCAGAAGTGGGAACTCACTTTTGCCGGCCCCTGGAGAGGGAGCAGTTCCATGAATTTTGWACATATAGAAGTTGTTGATAAGCCCTCTTGCAACATCAATGCCTTTCCCAGAGGCATTGGAGTAACCACTTCCTTTCTTCTAGTTTGCAGCTGCCTGTTTAACTCAAGACAGAGAGCAGAGATTAAGACCGGCTTAAAAGGACAGAACACCTGGAGCAAAGCCTGTTAGCAGCTCCTGGATCCCCAGGAACAGCTCTGTGAAATGAAAAAGCCCTGGCAAAGTCCATTCCTTTGACAGGGAACAGTGACATGATCCTAATTGTGATGGGGAATGGAGTGACCYTCCTGGTCTGCTCCACAGAGAGCTTGACCACCATAAATTTTTATTCTTGTGGWATTTTGCTTTCCTGTGCTTGGAAAGTTCTGCATTTGTTGACTTTGTGTCAG
The DNA here is from genome assembly GCF_030028575.1 of Malurus melanocephalus. Lineage (NCBI taxonomy): Eukaryota > Metazoa > Chordata > Aves > Passeriformes > Maluridae > Malurus > Malurus melanocephalus. The sequence goes on from NW_026623236.1 coordinate 7,130,531, forward strand.
CTGATTAATTGGGTATTAGCAATGCTTTGGGTGAAATCCTKGTCCTGCCAAGCAGGAGGGGAATTACGCCAATGAATAAACTCAGGGCTTTAAATTGAATTTCCAAAGTTTTTCTTTATATGTGACAGCCAGTGTGACARGATCTCAGGGTAATTGACAAATAGGAATGCACTTCCTAATTGTTACCCCATCTATGAATATGTTAGATATATTTCAGACATTGAAAAAAGAGGAATAATTTTCCTTGGACATGAAGATTATATGACCACGTGCAATGCAGTGTGGAAAAGTCCTTGGCTACCTTCTGTAGGAAGTATGTGTTACGTTATTTATTTTTCAGGGATATGAAAACAGAGCTGAGACSAGGGAGAGCCAGGGCCGCCGCCTTTGTTTGGGCTTGAGTCAGACCTGGCGAGTACACTGGCAAGGACTTGCTCTGTCTCATTTCAGTAGCCAAGCTGATGCATGATACACTTCCTTTGGCAGTGAAGTCACATTTTTCCTGCTCCCCTCTACGTGCAACTGTCCCTTTCTGCATCCTGTTCGCCARCCCTTACCTGAGGAGGCAAATATGCATGGGGACCATGCGTGTTTTAGACTGAAAACAAAGATGATCTTCTTCTGGAAAAGATGTGTTGATGTTTTTTTAACCTGTATTGTTATTGTTATTTTGGTTATGGCATGGCTCCCCAGGCCAGCCCCACTGCCAAGGCAACAAGTTGCGAATGGGGAGCAGAGGAGAGCAGCCAGGAACTGCTTTTGTTTCCTCTTTCTGCCAGAGAAAATGTGTCCTGAACTGCCTGCAGGAGGGGAAACACCTCATCACTACCTGCTGCAGAGCAGGGATGGGAATGAGAAGCTGCATATAGCAAAGGCAGAGATGATGTGGGATAAACCATCCCTAGCTTTCCTGAGTACAGAAAATACAGAGTGAGCCTTAGCACTTCCTACTGATTCAGGTATCCTCAAACAGCCCGGATTGGGGAAAAAATTTCAGACATGATGGGTACAGTCCTACACATCACACCTCAGGAGCAGAGCCTCCAAGCTGCTGGCACCCTGGTCACACACAGCACTGCCCATCTTGCCCATGGGGTGTGAGGAGGAACCCAACCCTCTCACTCCCTGTACCATGTCCTTGGGCAGCAGAAGCAACCACTATGACCAGGACATAGGACACTGCAAAGGAGGAGGGCACCAGGTGGTACCAGGATGTGACAGGAGCAGCCTGGGCACTACTGAAAGCCCTGGGGCACCAGCAAGTGTTTCCATGGCAAGTTCCCTTTCCAGCCTTGGAAGATGTGACAGCAATATTGACCAGCCACAATGGTGAATGTCACCCGCTCCAAAAACACCAAATGTGAGTATTTTGTATTCCTACACCTCAGCTTGCTGTTGCTAWTAGGCAGAATCCAAGGTACTAGATGTGATATATAAATCCTGAATGCTTTTAGTGCTGGCTATCATCTCTTCCAGCTAGGTGTGAGTTCTCAGGATTTTTCATAAGAATTGCAGCACTAGCAGAGAATTTAGCAGAGAGTGACAGAGCATTATACTATAAACAACTGAGTTTCTGTTCAACTAGTTAAGCCCATTTTATCCCTTAGAGAYCAGTAATCTGTGGCAGAGATGACTGAGAAGCCACTTCAAGGATGGAGAAGAGCACTGAAGTTAGCCTGACAGGTGATGAATAAATAATGTCAGTATTCCCAGCAAGGCACTGCCAAGGAAAACAYCAGACCACATTTGTTTTTCAGCTTTCCTGATCAGTGCAATAAACCCATCACCTGCTACTAAGGTTGGTGGGGCTTTCTGTGAGAGCAAAGCCCACTCAGAAAGCGCAGCATGGAAGGAGTGAAAACAGAGTCATCAGGGAGCCCTTCAGCCCTTCACTAATTAAACCTCAGTGATGCAATGTTAAGCACATGCCTAAAGGACAACTTAAAGAATAGGGCCCAGTAATATTTGCATCCATTTTTTCAAGCCAGGTCTTCTATAAATCATCATCACTCTATAAATGACTATTCAGCTAGGGTCCAGAAATGCACACAGTTTATTCTAATTCAGTATTCTAATTCTTCATTGCTTATTAGAAATAATCACATCTAGATTTTCAATCAATGACCTGTGATTTTATTTTGACCAGGTTTCTTCTTTCACCCCAGGGTTTCCTTTTGCTGTTGTATTCCAAGACAGCTTCCCCCTGGAGCTGGAAATTATGGGACTGTTCTTCCAATTACTGTGTGAACTTAGGTTTCTAAAATTCAAAAATGGTTTTACTTGATGAGTTTGACAGGCAAGCAAAACCTGGGGCAAAAAAAAAAAAAAAAAAAAAAAAGAATGAAGTAAGAGCAAGACAACAGATTCATAAATTTGGAAAGACGGTTTCTTGCCAGTTTGTTTTTATTAACTGTTATGTAGGAAATGAGGCTCAAAGTATTGAAAAGATGGTGGGAGAGCAGGATCAGGTAAACAGATTGCAAAGCCACCCCAGACAAGTTTAAATTGGTCCATTGAAGAATCAGACTTCACATGCCTGGGAATCAAAAACCAAGAATCACCAATGGCTATAAAAGCGCTCACAACGAACCAGAAATAACCAGTAATGACCATCTGAGTTCTTTTTCACTTCCCGCCATAAAACATTCAGAAAGAAACAAAAAATACCTATGAGTTCATGTTGTCAGAAGTCTGTAAGAGTTTCTTCCTGACAGACCAGTGCTTTTTGGCTTTCCCTTGACATGCTAGGCCCGTTGGCATATCCAGACYTGCAAATACATCCAGAGCAGCAAGTACAGGAGATACTGAAGGGTACTGCCACTGACAACTATGTAAACAACACACTTGAAAGTAAAACAGACCTGAGGTGGCTGGGGAGGGAGAAGCCATTGGTGAAATCTCTCTTTCTGTTTGGGTTTTGTTACTATGGTTTTAGGACTAGTTGTAGTACTTGGTCATCTAATATCTTCCACAGAAAGTGCGTATTTTCCAGTGAAATTTTCCCTTTGATTTCCTTATAAACCATCCTCAGCCCTCCCAGTCATACCCCAATAATTTTGCATTATGCATGCATTAATCCTTCTTTTCATACTTAGGCCCTAGATTTTTCATTTGAAGTGCTCTAATTTGTCATTTTTTGCTTGAAAGAAAAATCTAAGTGTATTTCCCATATGCTATAAATAATAAAATATATTCTCAGATAGAATAACAGAGTTGTAATTCAATCTTAGATCTTTTCTGCCATCCATAAACCCTCAAGTTGTACCCTGGTGGTTCCCAGTGTCAGTAGAAGACCGTGATTGAATTCTACCCATGCAGTCAATCAGGGACCACAGWTTACTCAGGTTATTTCTATAAACAGCAGGTTTGGATGCCCTGAAATACAAGGCAGTGATAGAGGAAGTAAGATGGTTAGAGATAATGAAGATGGTTATTTTTWWATATATTTAATGAGGCTGTGGCATGGCTTGTGGTTTTTCTTTTTTTCTTTTCTTTCTGGGGAAGTAAATTGTGACCTGCACATACAGATATACTATCTTGTAGATAAGCAAAGGTTTTCCAGTTCACTGTCAAGAAAGAAATTAGCAGGGAAAGGATGGATGAAAAGAATGAAGAAAGTATG